>NC_057803.1:501372650-501476207 GCF_018294505.1 Triticum aestivum
AGGGAGCTAGGAGAGTCCAAATGAGGTGCGGTTTTCGGCCACGCGATCGTGATCGAATTCTCTATATGATGGATCAGAGTTTGGTGGGTTTTGGGCCAAATTGGAGGGGTGTTGGGCTGCAACACACACGAGGCCTTTTCGGTCCCTCGGTTAACCGTTGGAGTATCAAACGAAGTCCAAATGATACGAAACTTGACAGGCGGTCTTCCGGTAGTAAATCAAGGCCGGTTGGCAAGTCTCGGTCCAATCCGGAAATGTTTAATCCCCACACACGAAAGAAAGCTAGAAACGACCACCGGAGGAGAACGAAGCGCCGGAATGCAAAACGGACAACGGGGAAAATGCTCGAATGCATGAGACGAACACATATGCAAATGCAATGCACATGATGACATGATATGAGATGCATGACAATGACAAACATACATGGAGACAAAACCCGAACCCAAGGAAATAAATATAACTTAACGCCGGAAACGGCAAGAGTTGGAGTATAAATTGGGAAAGTTACATCCGGGGTGTTACATTTGGCCAACTAGATTGGTAGTTCTTGCCATGGGAGAAGTGCTTAGCTTTGGGTTTGATCTTATGGTGTCCTTTCCCAATGACAGAAAGGGCAGCAAGGCACGTATTGCATCGTTGCCATCAAGGATAACAAGATGGGGTTTATTTCATATTGCATGAATTTATCTCTCCACATCATGTCATCTTGCTTAAGGCGTTACTCTGTTTTTAACTTAATACTCTAGATGCATGCTGGATAGCGGTTGATGGGTGGAGTAATAGTAGTAGATGCAGAATCGTTTCGATCTACTTGTCACGGACGTGATGCCTATATACATGATCATGCCTAGATATTCTCATAACTATGCTCAATTCTGTCAATTGCTCAACAGTAATTTGTTCACCCACCATAGAATACTTATGCTCTTGAGAGAAGCCACTAGTGAAACCTATGGCCCCCAGGTCTATTCTCATCATATCAATCTCCATTACTTTAATCTTGCTTTGCTTTTTTACTTTGCCTTTACTTTTTACTTTGCATCTTTATACCAAAAATACCAAAAATATTATATCTATCAGATCTCACTCTCGTAAGTGACCATGAAGGGATTGACAACCCCTAATCGCGTTGGTTGCGAGTAGCTATCATTTTGTGCAGGTACGAGGGACTTGAGCGTGGCCTCCTACTGGATTGATACCTTGGTTCTCAAAAACTGAGGGAAATACTTACGCTACTCTGCTGCATCATCCCTTCCTCTTCAGGGAAAACCAACACAAGCTCAAGACGTAGCAGTATGTTACTTGCCCGAGATTCGATCGTCGATATCACCATACCTAGTTCAATCTCGTTACCGGCGAGTCTCTTTACTTTTTCTATAATGCATCATCCCGCAACTAGCTCATTAATCACATTGCTTGCCAGGCTTATAGTGATGTGCATTACCGAGAGGGCTCAGAGATACCTCTCCGATACACGGAGTGACAAATCCTAATCTCGATCTATGCTAACCCAACAAACAGCATCGGAGACACCTGTAGAGCATCATTATAATCACCCAGTTACGTTGTGAAGTTTGATAGCACATAAGGTGTTCCTCCGGTATTCGGGAGTTGCATAATCTCATAGTCTGAGGAACATGTATAAGTCATGAAGAAAGCAATAGCAACAAACTAAACGATCATAGTGCTAAGCTAACGGATGGGTCTTGTCCATCACATCATTCTCTAGTGATGTGATCTCGTTCATCAAATGAAAAACACATGTCTATGGGTAGGAAACGTAACCATCTTTGATAAACGAGCTAGTCAAGTAGAGGCATACTAGGGACACTTTGTTTGTCTATGTATTCACACATGTACTAAGTTTCTGGTTAATACAATTCTAGCATGAATAATAAACATTTATCATGATATAAGGAAATATAAATAACAACTTTATTATTGCCTCTAGGGCATATTTCCTTCATTTCTCTCATAATATGCAAGGTTTACACAAAGAGGGAGAATGTTGGCAGCTGGAATTTTGGACCTGAAGAAGCTATGTCAGAGCTACCTATTCTACACATCTCCAAATGAGCTGAAAATTTACGGAGGATTGTTTTGGAATATATGAAGAATATTGGAGCAAATAACTACCAGAGGGGGCCCACCAGGTGGGCACAACCCACCTGGGCACGCCAGGGAGCCCAGGCGCGCCCTGGTGGGTTGTGCCCTCCTCGGCCCACCTCTGGTGCCCCTCTTCTAGTATATAAGTCATTTTGACCTAGAAAAAAATAAAGGGAGGACTTTCAGGATGAAGCGCCGCCATATCGAGGCGGAACTTGGGCAGGAGCACTTTTGACCTCCGGTGGAGCGATTCCGCCAGGGGAACTTCCCTCCCGGAGGGGGAAAATCATCGTCATCATTATCACCAACAACTCTCCCATCTTTGGGAGGGCAATATCCATCAACATCTTCAACGGCACCATCTCCTCAAAACCCTAGTTCATCTCTTGTGTTCAATCTTTGTACTGGAACTTTAGATTGGTGCTTGTGGGTGACTAGTAGTGTTGATTACATCTTGTAGTTGATTACTGTATGGTTTATTTGGTGGAAGATTATATGTTCAGATCCATTATGCTATTTAATACCCTTATGATCTTGATCATGATTATCATTTGTGAGTAGTTACTTTTGTTCTTGAGGTCACGGGAGAAATCTTGTTGCAAGTAATCATGTGAACTTGATATGTGTTTGATATTTTGATGATATGTATGTTGTGATTCCCTTAGTGGTGTCATGTGAACGTCGACTGCATGGCACTTCACCATATTTGGGCCTAAGGGAATGCATTGTGGAGTAGTTATTAGATGATGGGTTGCTAGGGTGACAGAAGCTTAAACCCTAGTTTATGCGCTACTTCGTAAGGGACCGATTTGGATCCAAAAGTTTAATGCTATGGTTAGATTTTATCTTAATACTTTTATCGTAGTTGTGGATGCTTGGTAGGAGGTTTGTTCAAGTAATAACATCACCTAAGCGTCGGTCCACCCACATATCAAATTATCAAAGTAGCGAACACGAATCAAACCAACATGATGAAAGTGACTAGATGAAATTCCTGTGTACCCTCAAGAACGCTTTGCTTATTATAAGAGACTGTTTTGGCCTATCCTTTGCCACAAAAGGATTGGGCTACCTTGTTGCACTTTATTTACCGTTACCATTACTTGCTGTTACAAATTATCTTGCTATCAAACTACTCGTTACTTACAATTTCAGTGCTTGCAGAGATTACCTTGCTGAAAACCACTTGTCATTTCCTTCTGCTCCTCATTGGGTTCGACACTCTTACTTATCGGAAGGACTACGATTGATCCCCTATACTTGTGGGTCATCAAGAATCTTTTCTGGCGCCATTGCTGGGGAGTGAAGCACTCCTGGTAAGTGGAAGTTGGTAAGGGAAAATTATTATTATGTGCTGAAATTTATTGTCACTTGTTACTATGGAGAATCATCCTTTGAGGGGTTTGTTTGGGGTATCTTTACCTCGACTGGTACCCCAATTTGTTGCCCCTCAACCTACTGCATCTACTGGCTGCTTTGTCCCGTCCACGTGGTGGTCGGTCCGGTTCATCAGCATGATTATATCTTAACAGTATTGGCTCAAGGGCCTCATCATCGAATTGTGGTAGTAGCATGCACTTTGGGTAGCTCTTTGTTGGACGCTCGAGGTCGTATTCTTCGGCAGCCAGGACCTTGGTCCATCTGTCATTGAGCGTATCCTGTTCGGCTTGAAGCTATTGTTGTTTCTTTTCCAGGCTCCTTGCAGTGGCGATGAGCTGTCGCTTGAAGCATTTTTGTTCGAGGGGATCCTCTGGCACGATGAAATCTTCATTGCCGAGGCTGACATCCTCTTTGAAGGCAGATAAGTAATTACTATCTTCCGAATCCTCGTGATCGGCATGTTCGGGGTTGTATTGACCTTCTTCCCTTTCATCCTGCTTGAGCGCAGGCTCAACGGGTTGGTCGACATCTTCGGCATTTTCCGGAGTGTCATTGTCCCCAGTGCCAGTATTGCTTTCCTTCTCCCGACGCGATCGTGAGCGGCGCCGCTGACATCGGTGCTTTGGTGGTGCCTCGACGAGTTTGTCCTCAATCGGATCTTGAGTGTCGTCATCATCCTTATTCTCGGGCATATCCACCATGTACACATTGTAAGTAGACGTGGTCGTCCAGCGCCCAGTGATAGGTTTTGGCCCGGTTCGGCTCCGGCTCCGGCATCGTCATCCATACCGTCAATGTTTTCGGAGGCGTAATCTAGCATGTTAGTTAGGTCCTCCATAGTGGCTATTAAGTGGGTGGTGGGTGGGACCTAAAATTCCCCGCTCTCAGCCCCTAGTTCAGGCTGGGCGTAGTTCGGAGGTGACACTTCCGTGATGGCGAGAGGTCGCATTAAGTCCAGAGCCTCGTTTAGGAGCGAAGGCTGGACGGGTGGCTGAGGACATGCGGAGCTGGGCCTGGTAAACACCACTTGACCGTGCTCAGTGGACGCAGACCTCGAGAGTTCGGAGTTGGCATCTAGAGATGAGTTCGGCTTCCCGATGACGGAGAGAGTCTTGTTTGACTCCAGTCCTGCTGACAACATGGTCACCTCTGGGTCTCCAATAGGGAGCTCCGTAACGGGGGAGAGTCTGGCAGGGGTTATAATCCCGTCTTCGCACAGAGTGGTCCGCTCCGGATCTAAGGCCAGGTTGGGTATGAGAGTTGATCCTTGAACGGAGTCTGATGGTGGATTCGACAGGCTTCCTTCATGTAGATGAGGAGCGCCAGCCGAGGCCGAGAACCCTTCGAATATCAAGTCTCTCGGATATCAATGATGTAATTCAAGGTTCCAAACTTGATCTGGTGACCAAGGGCGTAGCTATCGATCTGCTCAAGGTGACCGGTTGAATTGGCACACAAAGCGAAGCCGCCAAACACAAAGAGTTGACCAGTGAGGAAAGTCTCCCTGGAAATAGCATCGTCGCCGATGACAAGCTGAGCCATCGATCCTTCTTCGACAGCATAGTGGAACTCTCAATGAAAGCACCAACGTCGGTGTCAAAACCGGCTGATCTCGCGTAGGGGGTCCCAAACTATGCGTCTGAGGATCGAGGGTAACAAGGGACAAGTGGGACACAATGTTTACCCAGGTTCGGGCCCTCTTAATGGAGGTAAAACCCTATGCTCTGCTTGATTGTATTTGATGAGTATAGGGGTTACAAGAGTTGATCTACCTCGAGATCGTAATGGCTAAACCCTAGTTGTCTAGCCTATGAGAATTCGGATAGCCTCCATGGACTAAATCCTCCGGTTTATATACACATCGGAGGGGCCAGGTTGTACAAAGTCGGTTTGTGGGGGAGGAAATAACATATCCGGACACCAATCTTGCCGTCCACGCATAGGGGAGTCCTACCCGGACACGGGGGAAAGTCTTCTGCTTGTATCTTCATGGCCCATCAACCCGGCCCATATCAAATAATCCGGACACCCGAGGACCCCCTAATCCAGGACTCCCTCACTCGTGAGTTGTCGTTATGATCACCTAGTTACAGATGACGTTTGAGCAACCCCAAAATCCACTATACGGTAGGAAGTGACTACAATACTCTCATGGTCCGAGAAACTAAAAAGACATGTTAACACTCTATGTTATAACAACTGATTTCAGACGATATTATCTCAAAGTATAATATATAAGTTTGGGTCGATTCAATATGATCGTTCTCCTAACATCATACTCTCAATGTTGTTTTAGTACTATCATTACACTTAACGATATCCTAATATCCGTAAAACATGATCACAAACAACACTTGAGCCAGTCTTAGAGGCAAGACAAGGAACCTATTCTTTACCATTTATCATTCCACATGTGCATATGCGTTTTCCACTGGATCACATATTCCGCGATCATAGCAGTTGTAGCATGAAATATAAACTCTTAATTATGAACACAGAAATATAATGACACAATATTATTGCCTTTAGGGCATATTGCCAATAGTGAGCTCGGGCAGCTCGGAGGCCTAGAGGGCCTGCTTGACGGCCTCGTCCTCGTCCTCCTCCTTCACCCTGGGTAGCTCATGCGTTGAGCAACCGCACGCACACGAGAGACGGAGCACGACCGATGGTGTTGGTCGTGTTCGTCATAGAACCACCTATCCCAGTGGGACGAGTCCTCGACGAATTCCGGGTTGTGGCGAAGGTTGCCGGGAAGCAGATCGCAATGACGAGGATCTTCGCCGCTCGCACGCGACCATAGACTGGAACGGTCGGCACTGGAACCCTTTCTGGGTTAAAACATTCGTTCAACAGGTGCACGGGGACTACCTTTTCCTAGTCACGGCGAGCACATACATGTCGTTGCGCACTAGTGTTGCAGCCCTCGGCAACGTCATGGTGAAGGGTGTCGCGTGACGCCGCCCTGAGGAGGAGCCAGTCTCGTGGTCATGCGTCCCGGCCATCCACTTCCACGACACTTGCGGCGACGGGGTAGGCGGTAGCTAGGGTTTGATTGTCAGGATGCGGGGAAGGGGGAGTGGGCACGGATGGGCGCCCACCGAACACGTATCATTTTAGGACCAGCTTATGCTTGTTGGATGACTTTCGCATGGGCCGAGGGTGAACACTGAACGGACACATGACACATCCATCCGTTGTCCATGTGGACGCGAACGCAATCCAAATGGGGGCGGATTTGTGTACCACAGACATGAAACAAACAGAACAGCCAAATATATCACCGTGTTGGGCCATAGTTTCTGCTCACGCTGAACTATGCAAGCGGACGAAATACATTCCCGCGTTGGAGTTGCCTTTAAAGCTCGACGGATAAAAAAGGAATTGTCAAAATTCTCCAAACTGATAGCCACACCGATCTCTATTCCTAATGGACGACTTGGTGAATAGACTACGCGGTTTATTTTCGCTGGTTTTTTTCATCATTCTCCCACCTTCGTTTTATTTTCGTCATCCTTCCACCTTTCTTTTATTTTCATCATCCTCCCACCTCCACTCGCTACCTTCCTGCGAAAAAAACCGGTGCCAAAAAAAAACCCCTACGATCGATCCTTGTGCCCACGGCAGATCGTTCTCCGCCGCCAACCAGCCCTTCGCAGGCCCGATCCACCCCTTCGCCCCCGCCGCGGCCGATCCATCCCTGTGCCGCGGCCGATCCTAACCTTCGCCGTCGCCCACTCCTGTCGATCCCATCTATCGTTGCCGCTGCAGCCGCCGCAAAAAAAATCCATCGACCCCTCCCATCGATCGTTGCCGCCGCCGCCGTCCGAGGGGCAGACGCCGCCGCCGCCGCAGTACAAGGGGGAGACGCCGCCGCCGCTGCTGCAAGGCATGGCGGTTTGAACCCCGCCCCCGCCTCTGCAAGGCAGGGTGGTTTGAATCCCGCCCCCGCCGCTGCAAGGCATGCTCACCAAGATGTTCGGCGAGGCCGGCGACTACGACGGCATCCAGTTCGTCTTCAAGAAGATGCGGGAGGTCGGCATCAAGCCCTAAATCTTCGTCTACAACGCTTTGCTCGAGGCGATCGGCAAGACCGGCAAGTTGGGGCTGGCCCGCAGCCTGTTCGAGGAAATGTCCGCCGAGGGGGTCGAGCCCAACGAGCGCACGCGCACCGCGGTGGCCAAGATCTGTTGCCGGGCACGCTGGGGACGCGACGTGCTCCAGCTCTGGGACAAGATGCGCGACAAGAAGATCCCCGCCCACAACATCCTCTGCAACACGCATGTGCGCCGACGTGGGGCTGGTGGCTGAGGCCGAGCAGTTCTTGGAGGAGATGAAGCTGGACAAGTGGAGCAAAGGTTAATCTCCCGGCCACGGGCCACAACCTGCGGGTCTTCGTCCGTCAGGGCCTGGACGCTTCTGCTACTCCACTCCTTGTGCGAACACATCGACATATATTAGCGCCCGACTGTGCCACCAAGCTCAAATCAGGGGCTGCAAGATTCCATCACGAGTCTTCGTGTGGTGGTCTTGGTCTTGGATTGTAAAGCCCGGTTTGGGATTTTGCTACAACTGCTCATTCAGTGAGGATTCTGATCGAAGACGATCAGAAGGAAAAAGGACTTTGCCCAAGTAACTCCAGCTGGTTATATTGACACACTATATGAATGTAACGCCATACAGAGGCATGTTTCATGTGTGGCAGAGGTAAGGTTCTATTAGTGTTCTCCTGATCTTTAGCCTCGCAGTCTGCACTTCTCCAAGAATGAAACTGATTCATGTCTTCTTGTATTCTTCCGTAAAGCACTTACATAAAAACAATGTGATGTCCCTTTCAAATGAGGAAAAAATAAGACAAAAAGTGTAAATGACCCTTTTAGATGATTGTCAGGTTTATTTTACTTTGTTATATTTCCACTCTTTTTGCAACTGCATTTCGGAATATGTGGTTCTTCTATTCCAGACTTTCTTATTACCTTAATTTGGAGGTATAACAAAATGAGTGAAGTTTTCCCTCGAAAAAATGAGTGAAGTTTTTGTTACTCCCTCAACATCTCATTGAGGCTTTAAATTATTTTCATTCTTTTATTCCAGGACTAGAGGTAATTAAAACTTCATCTGAGGAAGCAATCTACAAAGTCAAGTGGAGCAATAGCGTCCAAGCAGTCTTGTTGCTATGTTCTTGTTTTTGCTGTACACAAAGAGGCCGGGATTGAGCAAGGGCGCTGGAGATATTGTGTCAATAGTGGGCATCTTGATGCAGTTGCGCTTGTCGAGGTTGAGGTCAGAAAAATGATTATATCTTTTCCATGTGCATTATTACTGAAAAATATTTCATACACAGAAATATACTGCATTTCTGGACATCTAGAAATCTTATTGCTGGTAGATATCGTTGCCGTCTGAAATTAAAATTTCCTAGAACATGTGACCATGAGGCTCCAAGATAAAAATAAAATGAAAGTGAATGTTATTATATTATTCAAGGCGGATGATATTAAAAATTTCCCGTTTTATTAGTTGTCGAAGGTGAAGCTGCATGGGTGATGTAGCCGGTTGGCTGTAGTGCGGAGTTATAATATATGTTGTATATTACTTTTCTTCTTCTAGGATTACTGGTCTATTTTGACAAATGAAATTAGTTATCATAAATCTATTTTGATCAATGAAATGAATATATGTTTGTGTACAGCTTGTTCCCACGCACGACTTGTAGTTGTAAACTTATGCATTTGGGGCTATTAAAGGGAAGCAATTGACGTGCATGCCAAGAGGAGTTATTCTGTGGCAACCCACAGGTATTTAGCTAGATCATCTTAGTCGGATACTAATATCTATTACTGTTGTCTTAACCCAGTTCTTGTTTTGGTGCCTTAAAAAATCATCTTAATCGGATACTGATATCACTTATGCAAGAGTCATGTTTGATCATTAAAAGAAATGGCCACGGATCCCCACGGACGCCGCCACTGCCGCGGATCCCCACGGATGATGCAGACGCCGCCGAACAGAGCAGGATGTGGTCGCGTTGCACTGATTGGAGGAGACCGTGCCGGCCGTGCGCTGTTTGGAGGACGAACACAGGTATTAATCTGTTCGAGTATGCATGGGCCTCAAAGAACCGAGCAAAGCATCCCATTCATTTCAATCATTGCATGTGTTTGCTCTGCAGGTTCACCGCCATGGCTATGAGAGGACGCATTTGTGTTCAGTTGTTCGGGCAGAGGAGGCACTTTGTTGAAGCATCAAGTGAATTGAAATGTGCAAATGCTCTTGGTGCCCATTAGTTCTGTGTGCGAGTAAGAAATCGTTTTCTTCTCCATAGCTGAGAAACCAGTAAAGAAATTATGTGTCAGGAGCAAGAATCTTTTTCGATGAAAGCCGCTACCTTTCATATATAAATTGTGTTCCTTTTCAAGAAAGAAATCCATAGCCTTGAATCAATAGATATACATAAGTTTTATGTTGATGTTATCTACAATAAGAGTACTTGAAATTGATAGAGTTGCCATTAGATTTTCCGAGAAGAGGCAGACATTATATCACCTGTCCGTTTAATCTTTCTCTGTTTATTATGTTGCTTCTCTTTTTTTGTCTTATTCTTATTCCAATAATTGCATTAGGATTCATTACCAATTTATTCGGTCCTTATTTAATTTGGATGGTGCTGAACTATTTTTGTGGTCCTTATTTAATTTGGATGGTGCTGAACTATTTTTGTGGTACCTGGTACCTTTCATGATCAAGAAGAGCTCACATGTGACTAAGTAGACATGGTGCATTGTTTAAGCATGCATATTTGGCCTCTTTGGACTATTAATAGAAGCTTGTGTCCCCTTTGGACTAGGGAAGGTATGTTAAATTGTACCAACCATGTCATTAGACTATAACAGAAGAAAAAAATGTATCAAATTATATGTTTACTTCGATCGGTATGAATGGCAGGTGACATTCGTACTAAAATTTTGGCTATAATCTATTCAACCTGGTTGTAAATCATTGCATGGTAATGTTTCTATGTGCATATTCTGGATTGCTCTGTGCAAATGCATAAGACAGGGAAGGACCATGCCGTGAGCTTATTGATAAATCTGAGCAGCTAGCTAGGCTCTGTAGTAACATCTTAACTGCCTGCTTAGATTACTTATCTGTTCGGTCATTCCTTCTTTTTGCCTGCTTAGTATAAACTGTATGTTCTATTCTGCAGCTCCTGCTGCTGCTATATTGACCTCTACTTGAAGTCAGGAGCCAAATTGAAGATCAAATTCAGGTTAGTAAAAAAGGGCAGTCTTTTTGTTATTGGTGTACCATTTTGTATATTGTCAACTGTACGCTCCTTGCGATACTAAAAGCTATATGTAATGTAGGGATTTGTTTCACCATCATCAGAAAAACTCGTAGATATGCCTCCTAAAAAACATGTCTTTTATCATAGTTCTGGATCTGAATGAGACCCTTTTATACTCAGATTCGAAGGTGAACTTCTGTTTTCTGCGAAGTTTAGAATCTCGTTGTTTCCTATGCCTGCCGGCTGCCGCTCATGTACTGCACATGCAGTGTGAGTAAATCTCTTAATATATCACACATTTGCACTTCCAATTTACTAAAATAACCTGTATAACTGAAACTCAAAAGTGCTCGTGCTTAAAATATGCACATCCAGTGGGGACAGACGCCGAATTTTGTTTCCATATAAGCCTTCCCATTCGTTTTATAGCATGTAGGCTTTATTTATTGGCCCAGCTCCCCAGGTGCTGAATATTGGTTGATCAGAATTTATAATAAAAAATTCCATATATCTCTACTATTAAAGGGGAGTACATTGTTGTTTCGTGTCATTTGCCTCCCTCACCCCATCGATTGACAGGGCATCGCATGCCCAGCACGGCGTCTCCCGTAAATCAAGGAAGTGAGGAGCCACCGCGCGCATCCGTGCCAGATCCGGCAGGCGGTGCATGCATTCATGCTCGATCCGGACGCCACGGTTGAGGCTTGGTGGACGAGCATGTGGCAGTTGCTTGGTTGTGGAGGAGGGGAAGGGAGTACGGGATGGCCCCGTTCTTTTTTTTTTCCTGCCCGTTTTGGATGGTAGGAGGATGGAACACGGGCGGATGGAGGTCTAGGGAGCATGGGGCGGCAGCTTCACCCTTGCCACGGTTAGGGAAGAGGAAGGGAGCCTGAGCTCTCTATGCGGCTTCATAAGTGTGTCTGGAGCATGGGCCTCGCGACGAGGGTGCGGGTGGAGCACGGCCATCCGTTGATAGGAGGGAGCTGGGGGAGGGGTGATGCAAGCCACTTGTGGGCGATGGATGTAGAAGAGGAGGAGCACTGGATGGCAGTGGCGGAGCGTGGCAAGCAATCAAGGGGGGGGGGGCAAATTTTGAACTAAAAGCAAATTTTTAATTCAAAAAAGCGTAGAAGTAAAATTACACTGTAATCGAACATATCTTGCTCCTTCCATCCTTTGGCAGCTTGGCTCATCAACGGTCGTCGGCTCATGGTCTTGGCGATTGCATGCATAGCACGGATGGTCTGTGTAGGCGCAGCAGCAAGCAGGGGGCGAATCGATCTAATGCGAACATATGCAGCAGGCAGCCACCAGTCGGGTGAATCCATCTAATGTAGCAGTAAGCAAGCATTCTGTGCACATGCAGCATGAAGCTGCTCGTACAACATTCAATCAAGTTGCATGGAGTAGCTAGCTAGCTTCACACACAAATATGCATGTGTGCATCCTTCGAGGGTATTCATCTAATAATAATGGGGTTGGGAGGACTATTATTCACTGATGGGTTGGACCAAACACTTAGTATGCATAGTAGTAATTTTTTGTTTGCAGTTTTGGAAGGCGGGGTTACGATTGTTTGGCCTCTACGAGGCTCCGCCAGTGTTGGATGGTGAGGAGTGGTGATGTGTAGAGAAGGGGCACCTTGCTTGAGATATCTTGATGGGGATTGGGTGCTGTTGCTACTGCTTTTTTTTCTGAACGAGATGTGGTGGCACTGAGATGGTCTGAGCAGGGGAGCATGACAAAAATGCTAATTCCTCCCTGACTCTTTCATTTGATTGCAGAATATTGTGCTTACTCCTATCTCTCGCCCTCTTGCAGGCTTTCAAAAGTGAGGCTAGGGCGCGGAGGTGAGGCCAAATTGGCGTGTGAATGTAAGGATTGAAATGAGATAGTTATCTTCTTTCAGTTGTTTGCTTCTGCTTATTGATAGAGATAATGATTCCCTATTTAGTAGAGATGTTGTCACATATTAATATTGGGAATTATCTACAGTTCATTTGATGTTCATATCTCCATCCTAGCGACCGCTTTGTCCATGGTGTTTTTATCGCATCCACTCAGATCAGTATGAAACGAGAACGCACATCTATGTTGTATTTGCTTTATAGTAATACAGGTTTAGGTGGTCAGTCGCCCTATGTTGTTTGCATAAAAAACGTGATTTGCATGGTGAGCATGGCAGCAATTCATTGTTCGAAGCAGTGAAGCGATGTAAAATATGTGCATCGGCGGTTGTGAATAGCATCCGTCATTTTTTGTAGTCCTCTTAGTTATGTACTAGCGCAGATGTTGCGTACCGAAAGTAGGAGCAATCAAGTTGTTTTTTATCTAACAAGGAGGCAAGCTGGCCTTGTTGTGCTATGCTCATCTCAAATTGTATGCTGAGTCTACTTATTTTAGCTTAACGTAGGTTTTGGCAGCAAGAAACACTTGCAAATGTATGTCTTCTGGATGTAAGTATCCGCTCTAGAAGATATATATAGATTGGGGATATAAATATCTGCACTAGAAGATAAATATTTATAGTGGTCACAATAACTGAATCTGTTGTGTACTACAATATTTTTATTCAGAAGAAGTCATGATTATATGTTTTATTATGTAGTTTTAGTATCTGAGTCAAACTTTCTTAATTTGTAAAAAGATAGTTGTAATTGATTGAAGAAGCATGTTCGCTGAGAACCGAGGATCTGAGATGTGTGCTAGCTGAGACATGCATTATTCTCGGTTATTTAAGCACCGTCAGTAGCATTCTTTTTCTTCAAAAGCCCGTGGCAACGCACGGGCGTTCTACTAATTAATCTAGTTACCCACGAGCACTCCACGCACACAATCGAAAGGGAGACCACCCTCGAGATTGTGCGCAATAGTCGTCGTCATCTCTCCAACCGAGCGACTTCGACTTCGCCGCATTTAAGCATCCACTAGGTTATGGCCAAAATAACCCCTCGAAGACCAATGCCAACCTATGCCAAATTACCGACCACATGCATCAGTGGCGAGGCGAGGCGGCTCCGATTTCAGAGACAAGCAAGGAAGAAGAAATATGCAATGATTGCACCCGTGGAGGATCCCGTCCAAGCCGTACGCCCATCACTCACCATCATTGCCACTCGGACCATGGTACATCAGCTCCGACTTCAAAGCAAGGAAACAAGAGGAAAGATATCCGACGAACGATCGCCAGAAACCAGTCCCTAACAAACACCCCCACAGCCACATGATTTAGATCGCACGGATAGCAGTTTCTGAAGAAATTTGCCCCAAAATAAACAAACTGGCATGCCCTAACACTAAAATACCACCCCCACTAACACTAAAAATGCCACCCGCTTCGTTCGCAAATGCCA
Organism: Triticum aestivum; assembly: GCF_018294505.1. Lineage (NCBI taxonomy): Eukaryota > Viridiplantae > Streptophyta > Magnoliopsida > Poales > Poaceae > Triticum > Triticum aestivum. Next base: position 501,386,781 of record NC_057803.1, read on the forward strand.
TCTCTAGCCGCAAACTGTCGCTGGATATTGCCATTCTGAAACAAAGCCCAGAGACGTGCGAACACGCTTGAGCCGAACACCAAACCATGCTGCGACTAACACCACAAAATAGACTGGTTCAAATATAACCTCGAATTGCATATAAGGCAAACAATGTGCACAGAGTTGCGACGGCAACCAACGCTGAGCAGGATGCCCTTCTGACCTGACTTCTAGCACTAATCTATAGTCAACACAAGTTCACCCATTGGCTAGAAAGAAGAAAAGACTTCCAAGAAAAACACAAAGAAAATCATTTCAGGTTCACAGAACAGACGAAGCCCAGGAGTACAAAGGATGTTACAACGACGACAGGCAATCAGAAGATCACTAAACCAAGTCTAATGCATCGAACCGGTCTTGAGGGTTCCTTCTTGGACAACCATGCTCTTGTCAAAAACCACCTTCGACCTGAAACAATAAGAAGAAGTGATATCAGGTAAAATATAACAAACTCTATTTGCTGAAAGCCCTAAAGGAAAGTAGACAGCACTTCAAATTTAACAATTAGACTGCCATACCAAAAATGTATTCTGTTTAGTGGTTAACCACGATCAGACAGCCAGTCTATCTCCCCCGCAAAAAGAAAAAAGAAAAAAGAAAAAAAAAACAGCCGGTCTATCATTTGATACAGAAAAGTAGACTGGTTATGCGAGAACATTGCCTGTAGTTCTGTAGCATCTCTTCATAGCCTACCAATCACCAACGCACATGTCAACCAACCCAGCCCAAGCAAAACTAAGCAATAAGTAACAGACTAATTCACTTATTGGGACTTGGGAGTGCCATGTGTTCAAAACTAAACTTAGAGTAAGCTCTATGTAATAATTATATTCTTTACACCCTAATAAATCAAAACCATGTGGCTTGCAATGGAACAAACAATGGCAGCCCAGAGAGATACGCTTACAAACCGTGTGAAGCTAACCACTGCAGACAGAAGTAAGAACAGTCATCCATTTCATACAGAAACTGCACCGCAATATTTGGATAGTGAAACCCTATGTCAGTGGCAAACTGACACCACATAGCACAAGAACACTGAATCCGGGCACTATCACTATAGGTAGCCGTGTGCTCCTACTAGGCTTCTTAGTGATTAAATTCTCAGTGTGGCCTGTCAGTACACTTCATTGATTTGGCTATATCTTCGAATAAATGTTGTAATAAGGTTTAGGCTACATGCGTCTTTGATGCCGAGGCCAAGGGTAATGAAAGCTTCTATTTTCTTTAAAAAAAAACACCAACTATGTATCACTCAGGAACACCATGTGCATGACATTGAATATTGTTAGTGCAAATCATTCACAAGTTGATGATCTAACTGACACTTTCCTTATTTATCAAAAACCCTTAATGATCCTCAAAGATACCTCACACATCACGAATATCACATGAACTACAACATGAGATCAGTGCATGTAATACTCCACAAAATGTGGAATACTGACAGTACTTTGAAACATAAATACGAAATGCAGATTTTATCAATATGAAACAGTGACAATAGCACCAAGCAGAAGCTATTCAAAAGTGATGAATATCAAGAACTTTCATGCTTACCATATTGCAAACCAAAACTCTGATCAAACAACTATCATGCATGATTTGCATTGCCTTTTAGCTCAAGCTCTAGTTCATTGTGTCTTAGCTGAAGTTCCAAACGCTTTTGCTGAAGCATCATTTGTTCATTCTCCAATGTCATCCTTTCAATTTCCCTGTCCTTCTTCATCCTAAATCTCTCCCACTTGAGACGTTGTTTTGCCACTTCCAGTTTTTGTTCTTGGGTCTGCAAGCGATGTTTCTGAAGCTCTATTTGTTGTGAAGTCAAGTCCTTCCGCACAAAAGACAAGTTGGCTCCACCTGGAATAGCATTGTTGATATCCAATGTGATGTCATGCGGATTGAACCTCCCGCTAACACCGTTTGAGCTTGAGGTGACAAAACCCACATCACCATGATCCACCGCATGACACATTCTTTTATTCATGGAAGAATCCCTCAAGTTGGTATGAACTGTTTGATGCTCTTTGTCATGCTCCTCGTAATCAGAATCTGCACTCTGATCACCCTCTTCAGGATCTGCACTTGCATCCCTCCTCAGATCATGCTCATCTTTACATCTAAGAGCAACCTGTAGTGAGTGCTGAAGTGCGAGATCTTCAGGTAAATTGACACGGTTGTTGTTATGATAGGAACACATCTGCTCATAGAATAAGTGCTTAGAGTTCAATATCTTCCTTGCGTCTTCTTTCATCTTATCAGAAAGATGATGCATGCTATCAAGAAGTGCTGGATTTTCCACAACCCTGCAAGCAGTACCACGACCAAGGATATCTGTAAGCCTTTTATATCTCTTGTTGAGATCATTGAACTTATCCTCGCACTGCTGTGGTGACACACTGCAGCCTCTTTCGCCCATGACCTTTGATATTGCTTTCCATTTGCCCTTCTTCTGCACTATTGCAATGTTCCTCCTTACGCCTTGATCCGCCCCAGGATCCTCCCCCGTGTAGGATGCTGCGGTAATCAAAAGTTTAACCATGGAACCTGTCCACTTCATCCGATGCCATGCTGAACCCTTCTTGCCTTTGTCATTCTGGGTATCAGTAACATCCTCGGTCATATCATGCTCCTCCTCATCACTGATGGAGTTCTTAGAGTAATGACTGTGCTGCTGCTGCTGCTGCTGCTGGTGGTGATCCTTTTTTTCATGTTCTCCAAATTGAAATCCAGGGTTATCAGGCGCTGTAGCCCTGTTGATAGGCATTGCGAAACTCCCTAGCATCTGAGATTGGTTGAATAGCTGTTTTCCTGAGTTTGTAGCATGCATTTGCATGGAGCTACCGTGCACATTCATACCACTATAAGGAATTCCTTGCATCATGTTTCCAGTAGGTAGGTTGCTGCCTTCCATTTTCTCAAAAAGATCACCCAGGTGGTTGTACCTCTTGTCAATACCATACAAAAGGTAGAGGAGGTGTCACATGTCTTCGCTTCAATACCATCCTGCATAGTAAATTTGGAGAAATTATTAAAGCCCCGGCCGGAAATGTATATTTGCACAGCTGTATATTTCTCAATGTATATTTGCACATGTCATCAGGAACACCTAAATAAAAATCTGATAAGGTACTCTTGAACACACTCGACTGGCACATCATGTGATATTGAATATACTAGCATTGTGCAAATGTAACTCCGATCTCCAGGTTGGAACGGCAATAATCGCAAAAGCAATTAAAACGACCTCTGGAGCACTTAAAATACACTACTCTGAACCGCACCAAATTAGGCAATCAGGACAAACAATAAAATTTGTAGGGATTTGTCACTGCGGTAGTAACTAACAACTAATCACTGGTGCTAGCAAGTGTCATGGTATTTCGCGCTTCAGGTAAGGGAGCTACACACTTATTGACAGCAAATTGGAACTCAATGCTTAAGCAGGTAATCATCGAGCATCACCAACAGTTCCCCTTTCCCCGTAATTTTTTTGGCTTTTGCGGGAGTTGGGCCAAAAAAAGTGCTCCAAGAGTTCCCGTAAAAGCGGTCTTTTAAGGGACCCCGTATAATCAGCCCAACTCCCCTTCCATCTAGGGGGAGGTGGCCCTTCCCCTAAACATTTCCATAAAACTGTCACGTCAGCGTGCCACAACCGGAATTCGCCGCGCCGCCACCCCAGACCACCGCCGACGACACCGACCGTCGCCGTCACGCTGCCGACCACCCGATCCGCTGTCCGCCGCCTCAGGAGCCCGCCGTCGTCGCCGCCGCGCCACCGCCAAATATCATTTTTTGGGGAAGATTTTTACGGGAACTGCAAAAGTAGCTCACCTGCCAACCTCCCCTAGATTATATGGACACCCAGTAAAACCATATTTAGGGGGAGTTTTTTACAGTAACTGTTGGTAATGCTCAGAAGAAGCACTGACCGACACCACCCAATCAAATAACTACCGAATAGTACCCATTTACCCAGCACAGCAAGCATCCAATTCGCACGGATGAGCAGGCGCCGAGGATTGCGGTGCAGGGCATAAATCTCCGGGCCAAAACTACATCGCCTGGAACATCACAAATCACACCTGCGCCGCAAGATCCAGCACAGGTCTCACCCCTTCCGGGGCAAAGTGGCAGATTAAACGTACCTCCTAATTCATCCAGGATTTTTAGCTACACGGCGGCACCACGGACAACGTATTGGACTGAGAAACAAGTACATAAATGGGCGGGGATTTTTCTTCTTCCCCCAAACAGGAAATAATCACCCTGCTGCGAAAAGGAAAAGGGATGGGAGAGGAGCTCACGATCGAGTTCTGGCGGCGGCAGGAGGAATCGCCGGGGCTCGAGGGAGGGCTGATAGACACTCTCCCACCTCCAGCCTTCCAGGGTCCGGTTCTCCCTCTCTCTCTCTCTCTCTCTCCCTCTCTTTCTCCTGGTCGTCGTGGGTGTGTGTCGCACAGGACTTAAAAGGGCGGAGGAGTGTGCTCTACTGGCAGGCTCAAAGCAAAACGCTGCGTGTTGTTCTCTACTGGTGGAATTCGGTGGGCTGTCGATGACCGGTGGGGCACGGCACAATGGGTCCTAGGTGTCAGCCGCTCGGCGTCCATCTGGGCTGCGTGAAGTTGGCAAGTGCATTGGTGTTGCAGTAATGGAAGGTTCCGGAAGGTCCGAAAGTTGACTCGTTAGAGCAAAGATAATAGCACAGCCGGCTGCTGGCTATATAGCAATGCCACGTCATTATAAAGCCTTCTCTCATATAGTAGTCTGGCGTTTTGGCTGGCTATTAGCATGGCTCCATTTAGGGCCTGTTCGGCCGCTCTCCACGGAGGGGAGCCGGCGGAGCGCCCTTTTAGCAGCTCTGCGTATTATACCTAGCAAGCCACTCCGCTCCGGCGCGGAGCCGCGGAGCGGAGGGAGTCCGAACGCGGCTTTAATATGAAGTATTTATTGCTTGCAGGTGCATATGATCTGCTGTGATCTACAGTAAACAACATTTTTGTGGCCATTTCAAAGAGCATACATATACATGCCATCCATGCAACCAGGAAATAGGAAGACTGACTGGCATTTAGGCAACAAACATATGTCATACAGCATCATAGTACTCCAAACATGTCACACAGCATCATACTACTCCATAGCATAATGAGTAATTACTTAAGATTACATAAGTCTTTAAGAAAGCATTCCGCAAACATAATAGATAACATCTCCGGCAAACAAGCCGTTCACGACCACAAGCAACAATCATAGTTTTGATCTGGACGATGACAAAAGTCATAAAGCATGGAGGGTACTTCGCTGGAAAGGAGCAAGCACTCATTTGCATCAATAACCTTCAACCACTGTATGGAAAAGGAACCGGGTCAAGCTTAAAAATTTAGCCAATGCAAACTTACAGCATGTGACATCAAGAAGTAACACTGAGTAGTAATGCTGGAGAAAATCACTTCTATAAATCCTGTATAGCTACACAGGTTCAGTAAAAACAAATACTGTAACAATAGGAAGAGGAACAAGCTATAAAGAAGACATCACTCTCTATACAAGCATGTTGGCAGATCAAATAAATTTCTTGAGCAATAATACATTCACAATGACTAAACTATAGAGTACAGAACTATTTGGTTAACGAAAAGAACAATTTAAGATCAGAGAAAGTATACCTATAAGTAACAGCTGCCGCAATCACCACATCACACCTCACTCCTGAAATAAAAATGCATGTAACATATCAAGGTTACAGTAAAAAAAGGAATATGAACATGCAGATATCAATATCCCACCATGATTAATTATGATTGCTGTTTTGAAACTTATGCCAGATATGCTCGACTAAATCACTTTTAAGTTGGGCATGCTGTGGACGAGCACGAATAGTAGCTTTTCTACGCAACACATCTGCGAAACATAGATTACCACCAACATTCACTTCGGGAGGTAGAGCAAATGAAGCCCCCGGAATCTCATTCAAGTCAATATGAATTTTTGCCTGCTCTCTCTCATCTTCGATTATCATATTGTGGAGAATCACACAAGCCCTCATGATCCTTCCAACACTCTTTCTCTTCCATAGACGTGCAGGCCGACGGACAATGGTAAAACGGGACTGTAATACCCCAAAAGCGCGCTTGACATCTTTCCTTGCCCCTTCTTGCTTCTGGGCAAACAACTTGTGCTTCTCTATTTGGGGAAGTGGTATAGTCTTCATGAAGGCATCCCATTCTGGGTATATACCATCAGCAAGGTAGTAATCTGTGGTATACTCATTCCCGTTGACAGAAAATTGGACTTGAGGGGCTTCTCCTTTCAGTGCATCAAAAAACAGTGGGGATTGATTGAGCACATTCAGATCATTATTTGACCCAGCAACTCCAAAAAAAGCATGCCAAATACGAAGGTCCTGGGAAGCAACGACTTCTAGGATCATCGTTGGTACTCCATAATCGCCGCGGGTGAATTGCCCCCTCCATGCAAGAGGACACTTCTCCCATCGCCAATGCATGCAATCAATTCTTCCTAGCATTCCAGGGAAACCTCGAGACTCGTTAACCTGAAGAAGACGCTCAACATCCTCCCGTGTGGGGCGTCGCAAGTACTCCCCACCAAAAACCTGAATCACCCCCTTTGCAAACTTGTCCAAACACTCTAATGCAGTGCACTTCCCAATCTTCAAGTACTCATCAAGTGCGTCTGCAGGGGTGCCATAGGCTAGCATGCGCATGGCTGCTATACACTTTTGCAATGGCGAGAGCCCTATTCTACCAGAACAATCTGCCCTATAAGTGAAATAGGGGGACCACTCACCTAGGGCATTCACAATGCAGAGGAAGAGACCTCTATTCATACGGAATCTTGTACGAAACATACTCTCGGGGTAGAGTGGATCTGCAGCAAAGTAATCCTCCACCAGACGCTTGTGAGCACCTTCATGATCCCTCCGAATGACCTTCCTTGGACCGTATCGTCGCTGCAATGATCCATATCCGAGCCTAGCCTTGATTACATGAGCCTCTCAGCAAAGGAGTCTAGGACGTTTTGCTCAGCAACATAGGCTTCCATGATTTTGGATGGGGCTAGCTCATCAGAATCATCTGTGTATGATGATGAATCGGACATGGTGGGTGAGGAAGATGGGTCGGTAGGCTTGGTAGGAAGATGAGAAGTAGAGGAAGGAAGATGGGTTTGGGTGGAAGAGTTTGAAGAGGAGATGGAGCATTATATGGATGTGTCTTGTTTACCTGGGCGTATAATTACTATGGATTGCATAGAAGTTAAGTGTAATTTGACTATTGACTACATGAGTTTTTCCACTCCATGGTTATCTGAAATGCATAGAAGTTAAGTATAATTTGACTATTGACTAGATGAGTTTTTCCACTATTGCATGGTTATCTGGACTGCATTGACTACAATGTAACTAGAGTACTGGACCATTGACTACAATTTAAGTACATGACCACTTTTAATTAAGACAACAGAGAGTAGGAAATACCTTAGACCATTTTGCCAAATAGCTTCTCCCTTAAACACTTCAATGCCAACACATGCTCAGATCTCACATCTTCAGGCATCCCGGTTGTGTCTTGCATCACCAATGAGCGATATGTTTCTAGCATTGACCGACTCTTTGTGATCTTTTGCCGCAAGGTGAGCAAGCTTCCGTGCTTCAAGATTCTCAGCAGAAACATGCCTTTGGGTCTCTAACATCTCTTTGCGGCCTTCATTTGCTGCATTCTGGGCATCTACAAACTTTTGAAGCCCATCTTCAAGATCTATTATACAAACTTCATCCTTTCTTTTTCGTTTCTGCTTCTCCTTAGCTTGCTTGCCACCCGGTGGACGTTCATCTTCATCATCATCATCATCTATAGTGGAATGCTTCCCTACTTCATCATCAACACTAAACTTCCTCTTGTCCGGCTCCAGATCTTCTAGGCGTTCCAAATATGCGTCCCATTTTGGTTCCTTTTTAAGAATCTCCCAGCAATGCTCAAACATAAACGGACCATCTTTTTTGTGATCTTCCTCATAAGTTTGCATTGCCCTCTTCTTTAAATCTGCATCAGATTCACCACTAGCATACAAAGCACTAGCCTCCTTATAACTCGCACAAAACCATGCAACCCTTTTCTTAATTCTCCCAAAGCGATCTTTCACTTGCTTGACTAGTCGTTCCCTGTTTTTTGGGGTGGTACTATTGTAGACAGCAGTAACATCTTTCCAATATTGTTCATTCTTCCTGTAGTTTGATTGGATTGGGTCATTGGAATTATTCAACCAAGCACTGACCTACAATATTATCAGAAGGGGTTAATTGAATTTGCTAGTAATGAAACACATGGAGCCAGCATGAATGCAAAAAGAGACATACCAATCGAAGATCTTCTTGTTTTTTCCATAGCAAGCGTTTTTCGGTCCTTCCACAATCACCACCATTTGTGTCATCGCCAGCATTGACTGGTTGCGGTGAACTCCCATTGTGCATAGGTTGTGTGGGGCCTGCCGTGTTCTGAAAGTAACTAAGGTAACCACCAGGTGGGTGAGAATCCACTCCCCTGCTCAAAGACATAAAGAAACGAAGAGCGATCAACACCGAACTACATGCAAGTATATACTCAAATTTGTAAAATCTGAATACAATACATTTGAGATGCATACTAGTTGATCACAGCAACTATTTAAAGGAAAAATAATCTGAATTGATCACAACAACTATTTAAAAGAAAAATCTGAATTGATCACAACAAGTATTTAAAGGAAAAATCTGAATTGATCACAGCAACTATTTAAAGGAAAAATAGTTTATGCAGTCATATATCATACACACTATCACGTGGAAACTGAAAAGTTATACTACACTGCAATCCAAGATTCAGCAAACGAGAAGTCACGTGCTCCTATACATCAAAGAAAGATCATCTAGCAGAAGAAACTTTTCTTTTTCTATCATTACTAAGCTACTAAAAATGAACTCTGAAAATAGACAGTAGAGTAGTAGATAGATTTCTGATGTTGTATCATCTAACTAGCATATCATACAAGTGTGTCAGCAGCTCTAAGAAATGACACCACGATTCAGAGTTGAGATAAGCAATGGAGAAAATTCATACCATACTTGTGGATCAGAGTAGTCCATATTGCCAGCCATGTACCAAGGTGATGTAGAGTCACCGATGCAGGCAGGCGGTGCCCAACAAGGACCTTGAGACGTAGGACCCGATTCACTTGGTTGCTGCAGACTAGCCGCCAGAGACTCTTGTGGTCTTGGGGGGATCCAAGTGCTTGTTCTCTGCTTTGAAGGGAAGGCCGATGGGATCCCCGGCGGCGGGGCGGACTTAGGCGCCGGCGAGACCAGCAGATGCGCCGGCGGCGGGACCAGGAGATGCGCTGGCGGCGGGGTGAGCAGAGGCGCTGGTGGAGGGGCTTCACGAGGTGCCGGCGCGCGCGTCCGTTTGGACTGCTGACCCATCTCCTTGATGTGCGCCGGCGACAGTTCTAGGGTTCGGGAGAGGTGGCGATTTGGGGAAATTTGGAAGGCTTGATTTGGCGCGAGGAAGCTATTTGGGGCGACGGCACGGGCTGATTTTTGCGCGCGAAGGAGGAAGGAGAAGCGCGGGAGGCGGGAGAGGCGCAGGGAATCGAGAGCGCCGGCTCTAGCGCTCGCCACGGGCTGCAAGCGGGCGCAAAGCTCTCGTATCTTGTGCCGCAGCCCGGCGCTTGACGAAGCGCCCGTTCGCTTCTCTCTCCCTCTTTCTCTCCCCTCCAGATGTGATTTGGCTGACGTGGAAGGGCTTATAGCCAGCTGAGTCAGCCTTATTATACTTGCTCTTAAATCAAGATTAATGAGTATGACACTCGAGAGTATATCTTTCCGTAGAGCACGAGAAAATTACATATTTAGAGCTTCTAGAAACCGGCCCCACACCTCCTCCCTCTATGTCCAGTCAGACAACCCTGACAGGAGGGGTGGCTCACGAGGACAATAGCCGACGAGTGTGCTTTACTGGCTGGCATGAAGCGAAACGTTGCATGTTGTTCTATACCAGTGGAATTCGGTGGGCTGTTGATGGCAGGTGGGACACGACACATCGGGTCCTGGGTGTCAGTCACTGAGTGTCAGTTCTGTTGCGTGTAGTTGGCAGGTACGTTGGTGTGGCAGGAACGAAAGATCTCGGAAATTGGCTCGTTAATTAAATCAAAATTAATGAGTATTATATGCCCCACAAGAACATATATTTCCCACGAGCATGAGAAAACCACATATTTAGAGCTTCTAGAAGCTGGAAACACACTTCCTCCCTATATGTCCGGTGAGACAACCTGGACAGGAGGGAGGCTGCACAAGGCCAACGATGGACAATGTTTGGGTTGCGTGGAATTGGCATGTGCGTTGGTGTGGCAGTCATAGAAGGTCCCGGAAGTTGACTTGTTAAATCAAAATTAATGAGTATGCCTCTCGAAAGCATATCCTTCCTATGAGCATGAGAAAATAAAGTATTTAGAGCTTCTAGAAACCGGCCCCACACCTCCTCCCTCTATGTCCGGTTGGACAACCTGGACAGGAGGGACGCCACACGAGAATAATGGCCGATGGGTGTGCTCTACTGACTAGCTTAAAGTGAAACGTTGCATGTGATTTTGTACCGGTGGAATTCGATGGTTGTTGATGGCAAGTGGGACGCGGCACATCGAGTCCTGGGTGTCAGTCACTGAGCGTCCATTCAGGCTGTGTGAAGTCGGCAGGTGCGTTGGTGTGGAGGGAGCGGAAGGTCCCAGAAGTTGGCTTGTTAAATAAAAATTAATGAGTACACTATGCCACATGAGAGCATATCCTTCCCATGACCACGAGAAAATCACATATTTAGAGCTTTTAGAAGCTAGACCCACACTTTTGATGGCTCCATATTTTACGCATTTGTAGAGCTCATTTGTTGCATGGTCTCTTCATATATTATGCCTTATTGAATCAAATAGTTGTCTATTATACATGATTACCAGTATTTACACTTTTACGTGTGAGCATTGCAAATTTAGTATTTTTTATTATTTTCTTTATTTTCTTGTGTCTACAGGTGTTTTGGAGCAACCTAGGACCAACCACGATGAAAGGACCAAGGATGGGTTCAATACGGAGACACTCAGGAGCCAGACTTAGCCATTTTGGAGGTCCAAAAAAAGCCATTTTTCCAAATTGCTCCAAATCAAGATCTAAGACTAGAAATAGGTCGGCGTCATTCATACGAATCCAACAAGGCCAAGAACGTCAAATTCCGAGTTCGTATGAAGAAATGATGGTCGTTTTATCAGAGGAGGAGAAAATGAAATACGACCTTTCATGTGACTGCAGCCGGCCGTATGACTATACCTGCCGACAGCTCAAAAGTTTCCCTTCTAGACGTGATTCTTCACCAATTTCATCCTTGTTCGATCCCACAAGATCCTTGGCTCATAAAGAAGAGATTGGGAGAGGATTTGCCTCATCTAGAGCCCTTGGATGCAGCCTAGTGAGAGGGAAGGCTAGGGAGGCTCCCTATATATCTCATACAAACTTAGCCACTGCCAGACACCATCTCATTCACCAAGAACACATCCATCTCGATCTTCATCGCTGCTCCATCCACCATCATAGAAGAGGGACAAGATTAAGAGGGAGAAGAGGGGCTCCACCATGCGAGCACCGACCTTCGGGGCGGTGCCCTCTCCACCACGCTGGCAGCATCATCTCCCTCACCACCATGGCCGGCGCCACCATCACCATCATCACCGCCATGCCTCCTCCCTTCACCGGCTCAATGTAGGCTTGTAACTTGACCCACTCCTCTATGTGTACCATTAACTTGTTTGAGAAATTGCACTTTGAACCCTTTTACGGTATTTGATGTGATCCAATATTACCTATTCATTATTCGAGTTAGTAGCCTTCGTGAATGTTGAGAGGAGAGCTCACTCACATTTATGCCTTGTTGCTGTGAAGTATATTACTATTGTTGTGAAGGGTTGGGATATTGGGGTAATTTTTGGTCACAGTAAAAGCCTCGATTCCTCGCCATTGCAATTGATAGGGGAGTTACGGAGAACCCTTAGAGAGGTTGTGTCCACGGGGTAAACCCTTTAATTATCATGAGTTGAAACCATATGGGGGAGACTATGATGGTGGCGTGCTTGGCACGAAGTCTACCTCGAGTAGCACGTGTATTGTACCCGACGCCGCCCACTTATGCATTTGACTAGTGACCAGAGGATACGATAGTTCATATATGTGGTAGTGATTCCTGAACCCTCGCCTTATTACTCAAGCACTGTCCTTACTAACTGAGTATCTTTTGTTTCCTGTTTTTATCTTCTTGTTAGTAGTTTTGTTAATTACCTTTTTGTCTTGTTTCTTAGGAACTTATAGGGTGGACTATTTCCAAACTCCGGTTTGGGTGCCTACGTGGCTGCGTGATGTGACAACATAGTTGCGGGCTTTGAGGTGCCTTGATTGCTTGTAATCTGCTTTGGTATTTCCCCGAAGAGGAGAGGATGATGCAACACAACAAAGGTAAGTATTTTCGTCGGTTATGAAACCAAGGTTATCAATCCAGTAGGAGAACCAAGCAACACTATGTAAACAACACCTGCACACAAACAACAAATACTTGCAACCAACGTGTGAAGGGGTTGTCAATCCCTCAACGGTATTGAGATAGATTAAATTGTATGAGATTTGATAAATAGATCTAACTAAAACATAAAATAAAATAAATAAATAAATAAATAAAAGAAAATTGCAGCAAGGTATTTTCGGTTTTAATATGATAGGAAATAGACCCGGGGGCCATAGTTTTCACTAGAGGCTTCTCTCGAAAAATAGCATACGGTGGGTAAAAAAATAGTGTTGGGCAATTGATAGGAAAGTGAATAATTATGATGATATACAAGGAAATTATCATGTATATAGGCATCACGTCCAAGATTAGTAGACCAAAACGATTATGCATCTACTACTATTACTCCACACATCGACCGCTACCCAGCATGCATCTAGTGTATTAAGTTCATGGAAAACGGAGTAATGCAATAAGAATGATGACATGATGTAGACAAGATAAACTCATGTATAAATAAACCCCATCTTGTTACCCTTAATAGCAACGATACATGTGTGTCATGTCTCTTTCTGTCACTAAGATTGAGCACCACAAGATCGAAGCCATCACAAGCACCTCTTCCCATGGCAAGATAAATCAATCTAGTTGGCCAAACCAAATAAATAAATCGGAGAAGAAATACGAGGCTATAACAATCATGCATAAAAGAGTTCAGCAAAGACTCAAATAATATTCATGGATAGGACTGATCATAAACACACAATTCACCGGATCCCAACAAACACACCGCAAAAAAGAGTTACATCAAATAGATCTCCATGAACATCATGGAGAACATTGTATTGAAGATCAAAAACTAAGAAGAAGTCATCTAGCTACTAAGTACGGACCGGTAGGTCTGTGGTATACTATTCACACATCATCAGAGGGGCAGCAAGGATGATGAAGAACCCCTCCGTGATCGTTGCCCCCTCCAGCAGAGTGCCGGAAAAGGCCTCTAGATTGGATCTCGTGGTTCTGGAACTTGTGGCAATGGAAAAAGTATTTCATAGACTCCCCTAGGGTTTGGGGAATTTTAGAGTATTTATAGAGGCGGAGGTAGGTCAAGCGGGTGCCCGTGGGCCCCACTACCCACCGCGCGTGCATGAGGCCTAGTGGGCCCCACGAGCGTCCCCTCGTGCCCTCCAGAAGCTTCCTGGGTGTCCTCCTGGATCCTGCCAGAAAAAAATCTCCAAAAAGTTTTGTGGCATTTGGACTTCATTTGTTATTGATATTGTGCAAAGTAAAAAAATAAGCAAAAAAACAGCAACTGGCACTGGGCACTATGTGAATAGGTTAGTCCCAAAAATGATATAATGTTGCTAGTAAATTTATTTAAAACATCCAAGATTGATCATATAATAGCATGAAACAATCAAAAATTATAGATACGTTGGAGACGTATCAGCATCCCCAAGCTTAATTCCTGCTCGTCCTCGAGTAGGTAAATGATAAAAAAAATAGATTTTTTATGTGGAATGCTGCCTATCATATTCATCACATATTCTTTTCTTTTGTAGCATAGACATTCGGAGTTTAGATGATTCAAAGCAATAGTTTATAATTGACATGAGGACATCAATACTCAAGCATATCAACAAGCAGCCATGTCTTTCAAAATGTCAACGCTAAAGAAAGCTATCCCTAGCCCATTATGCTCAATCATTGATCCATTCATGAAACACACTCAAATATTAGCTACATCCAATGCACAAATATGATAACAGTGTTCCCTAGTTGGTGCTTTATAAGAGAAGATGGAGAGTCCATAAAAACAAAAAATGCATAAAAGTAAATGGATAGGCCCTTCACAAAGGGAAGCAGAGATTTGTAGAGGTGGCAGAGCTCAAAGCTTAAATTGAGAGATAATTTTTTTTGAGAGGCATGCTTTTCCTGTAAGCGAAAACGACCGACAATTCCCAATATCTTCCATGCTAGGTAAATCATAGGCGGTTCCCAAACAAAGTGCTGAAAAAGGCCTCTAGATTGGATCTCGTGGTTCTGGAACTTGTGGCGATGGAAAAAGTATTTCGTCGACTCCCCTAGGGGTTTGGGGATTTTAGAGTATTTATAGAGGCGGAGCTAGGTCAAGGGGGTGCCTGTGGGCCCCACTACCCACTAGGGCACGCTTGAGGACCCTAGCGCACCCTGGTGCCTAGTGGGCCCCATGAGCGTCCCCTCGTGTCCTCCAGAAGCTTCCTGGGTATCTTCCTGCCAGAAAAAAATCTCCAAAAAGTTTCGTGGCATTTGGACACACACAAAAAGAAGTCACATCCATGACATTATGGCCCGAACGAAAGAAAAATCTCTCATGATTATGACACTTCTATGATGATAATTGTGACAACACCATGTATCATCATAGATGTGGTGGGCTCCTACTTCTATGACAAAAATGGGCTTTTCGTCCTAGGCGGGCCGAGGACGCACCTGCATGACATTCTTTGGGCCATCCATGACGGAAAAAATTGTGGTAGAAGCGAGGGCGAGGGAAATTTCGGCGAGTTCCGACAAGGGTGGGTGGTCGGGGCCGAGCGATGCATGGAGGTTTGTGTGTTTCTCTCGTATAGGTATGCGTGCGTGTGTGCGAGGCGTTCGCTTACTGAACTTGAGCGATTGAACTAGCTACCTTACTGAACCCGAGCGATCGATCCGTGGCTGTTAACTGAACCCGATCGATTACTTCGCTACTGCTGCTAACTGAAGTTGATCGAACCTGCCTCTTGATGAACAGTGGCCATTGTTGGGGGTTGGATGAACAGGACCCCGAGGAGGCCTCCACACCCGAGCTAGCTGGGGGTGGATGAACAGGACCACGTGGAGGGCTGGTTGAACAGAGGCCGGTGGAGGCTGGATGAACAGTAGCTAGTGGAGGCAGGAGGAAGACGCGGTGGATGAACAATAGCAGGTGGAGGCTGGAGGAAGTTGATGGTGGATGAATAGTAGCCCATGGAGGCTGGAGCGGGGTAGTAGACGGTGGATAAACAGTAGCCCGTGGAGTCCCGTTTTGCGGTACGCCAGACCCCTCCCAATGAATAGGACCCCGTTTCGACCGTAGGCACTCCAATAGAAGTTTGTTTCCTCGGTTTTGTGGTACGCCACACCCCTCCCAATCAGCAGGACCCCGTTTTGACTGTAGGCGGTCGAATAGAAGTCTGTTTCCTTCGTTTTGCAGTATGCCAGACCCCTCCCGATGAACAGGATCCCGTTTCGACCGTAGGCAGTCAAACAAAAGGCCGTTTCCTTCGTTCTGCGGTACACCAGGCCCCGTTTCGCCTGTTCCGTCCAAGCCGATTGGCTCCCGATGAACACGACGCGTTCCGATGAACATGACGTATTTTCTCCGTTCTGACCCAGCCAGTTGGCTGCCAATGAATAGGACACTGTTGCTGCCGTCCGCTGGCTCTTCATGTGCACGATCCCTGGTCGTACGTATGCGCGAGTAGGCGTTCGAGACCCCGCCCGTATGTACGTATGTGGCCGTATTTTTTGGCATGTGTTTGTACGTACATGTACACATTTTAGAAGGGACTGCCTGAACTGCTACGTCGGGGGCTCTAGTACTACACGTGCCGCTTCTTGCTTGGCCACGGTTCATCGTTGCAGAGAGACCAATCCACCAGTATGTACGTACACGTTCGCGACCAGACAGACAACGCTACGTACGCTTTGACCGGGTGGGTCTCAGCTATCAGGGAGGATAAGGACGCACTTCCTTGTGTATGAAGATATAGCTGGTGGGTCCCAGCTGTCAGGGGGAGGAATCATTTTTATTTTATGAGTAATAAGGAGGCACTTCCTTGTGTTCGAAGATGTAGCTGGTGGGTCCAGCTATCAGCCTCACCGCCTAAAGTCCTCTTCCGATGGTTGTCGTTCATTGACCTCGTTGACCACGACGCGCCGAGAGCATCAAGGTGGTGGAAGACGGTGAGACCTAGGAAGGGAACGACGCGGAGCCAGAGAAGACGAGGCAGGTGGATGCCCACGTGAAGGAGGAGTACGAGGGTTCACTGGTTCGGCTGCGGTGTAAGGTTGCCGTTGCCGAAGAATGACAGGGGGTGTGGGTGAGTAGAGGGAAGGCTTGGCTAGTAGTAGTATGGTCGGGCGGTGAGGCCTGCACGACAGCACAGCCGACCACGGGAGGCTGGAGCAGGCGATACAGCGGGTGCTGGTTTGGGCGGATGGAGCAAGAAGACCAGAGGTTGAAGATGCAGCACGGCCGTTGATTTAACATCCAATGGCCACTGCAGCTAGAATCATTTTGACTAAGTTGACAAACCCCTGCGTACGTGTCAACTTAGTAGACCCGCAAGTCAGCCTCCAAATCTGGTGGGTCCCAGCTAGCAGGGGGGTCATTTCTTTGCTCGTAATAAGGTGGCACTTCCTTGCGTGCGAAGATGTTTTCTGGTTTTTTTATTTTCTTCATTTTCAAGTTAGAATAAAAAGAAAACAATTTAGCATCTTTGGTACAGTCTATATTTTTGCAAAATGGATCATAATAAATCTGGTGGATCCCAGCTATCAAGGAGAAGTAACTTTTTCCACGTAATAAAGGAAGCACTCCCTTGCGTGCGAAGATGTAGCTGGTGGGTCAAACATGTCAGGGGGAGAAATAATTTGTTTTCGCATAATAAGGAGGGACTTGCTTGCGTGGGGCCATGGACCATGTGGGTCCCTACTGTCAGCCACTCCACGTACATGCCTCTTCCGATGGCTGTCATTTGTTGACAAAGTTGACCACGCCGCGCAGAGAGAACCAACGTGGTGGACGATGGCGAGGCCTAGGAAGGGAATGACCCAGAGCCAGCGAAGACACAATAGTGGATGCCCATGCGGAGGGGAGTACGAGGGTTCACTAGTTCGGCTGCGGTGTGAGGCTGCCATCGCCAGAGAATAATAGGAGGTGTTGGTGAGTAGAGGAATGGCCTAGACGGCGATGGGAGTAGGTTGGGCCGGTGAGGCATGCGCGATAGCACAGCTGCCCACAGGAGGTTGTAGCAGGTAGTACCATCGGCGATGGTTTAGGCGGCTGAAGCATGAATATCCGAGATTGAAGAAGCACCACAGCCATTGGATGGACATCCAATGACCACTCCTACTAGAATCGTGTGTTGACTATAAGTTGATAAAGCCTTGCGTATGCGTCAACTTAGTAGGCCCAAAAGTGGCCACCACATCCGTGGCAGAGAATATATAGCCCATTTGCGATTTGTTATAATGTACAACACTTTTTTGAATTCTAATGGAATTTACTATAGCCCATTTATTGTTTGTTGAAATTACAGCCCATTTTCTAGCTAGGACAACGGTTAATAATTTCAACCAATCGCTCAAAAAAATCAATAAAATTTCCCACATTTTGATGGGATCCAAAATATTTTTATCTTAAAATTTTGAGTTAGATTAAATATAATTTCAAAATAAATTGGTATTAGGTAAAAATCCAACAAAATTTTGCACGCGCAACAAGTAATGAAATAAAAAAATTAAAATCCAAAAATAGTAATTTTGAAACGAATTACCTGCTCGGTGCTTTTTTCATATTTACAGCCCAATTTTTATAATTACAACCCATTTGTTCTTTCTTAAAATCCATTTTCTTGGCAAGCCTAATGCGGGGCGGAGAATAACAACAGTTGACCTGGGTTGGGTATTCCGCAAAAGAAGTATAGCTGGGCTAGCCATTTTCACCTTGAAAAATTAATGTCTGGGCTGGATATTTGGTTGACATAAAATAATAGCCTGGGCTAGACGGGCCACAGCCCGCCCAGTTGATACCCTACTCCTCTGAACAACAACAAAAACATCGCTCAAGAAAAACTCTGTTCACACCTAAAAAAACACAAACTGCTCGAGTTGTTGGGTCCCAGCTGTCGTCCGCTCCTTGTGCAATTCTCTTGTTTATTGACTATATAGGTTGACAATGGTGTGGGACCATGATGTTAGGAAACCAGGAGGAAGCAAAAAATATATAGTTGTATATAATAAGGAGGCACTTGCGTACGTACAACTATGGCCCTGGTGGGTCCCTACTTCCATCCTCTCCAAGTAAAGTCATCTCATGATTCCTCATGTTTGTTGACCATGTTGACAACGCTAGATGGTGGCGCCACGACGAGCGCAACAACTTGAAGGATGACGTAGAGGGCCTTGCGGGCCCTATGGATGGTCTTATACAGTGCCCACTGCTCATTCAAGAAGATAGGATCATCGGACCCCCTATGAGCACCTTCAAGAGACTGAGCCAGCCTGAGTCGGTAAGATGATGAGTTAGTTGGAAGATCATATGGTTTCACCTCTAGCCTACCCGAGTTGTCGTATAGGCTATGAATGAAACATAAGACGATGAACTTCTTAAGCATAAAAACAACAGAAGAGGATGATCTTCTTAACATGCAAATCACTAGCATTAGATCAACATGCAAAACAATACGAAGCATTATTCTCAGGAGGCACGGTGAACAGCTCGTGATGCCGCATGCCACAACATTCCAAGATCAACTTTGCAATCAAACTCACAAGGCCTGGCATTTCAAAGACAACATTCAGAACAAATTCTTAAAATACCTTACATAAGTCAACATTCACGATTATACATCTCATCGGAGTCAATATTTACTTCTGAACTGAACACATGAATAGGAAAAAATGATCGACGCTGCTCGCAACAAAGGGTGTCCCATTCCAAAATATCAAATGCATGTCTTCTGGCTAACATCAATGAGCAAAATTGGACAAGGTTTTACAATTCCAAAATATCATACGAATGTATTCTTGCTAACATCAATGATTAAACTTTGATAAGCTTTTCCCATTCAAAATATGTAATGCCTATGATTGTGCAACAGGTAGGGTTTTTCATCAATTTTCACATTGAAATGGCACATAGAGCCGGACTAACCAGCTTATATTTTTGTGCAGTTCCACTGAAATCAAACAATGTCTTGCGTAGCATGGTGGATTTCATATTTATATGTTGCAAGGCCTGGAATACATTGGCAGCTCCATTCAAGTGGATAGTCCGGTGGCTCAAGGTGACAACGAATAATTAGAGAACCATTCGATGTATTGTGCATGATGAAGTATTATGGAGGACACAAACCATCTGAACATTTTGTGCAGTTCCATTGAAATCAAGCTGAGCATCCATGTCTGCATAAATACAAAAAAAGTGTGATGAATATAATAGTGGTATTAGTTGACTAAACATACGCTCACAAATATAACACTATAGGAATCAGCTTTTTTGCCATCTGCCACCGACGGCAAACATGCACGTCAAAGCAAGCTACAGTAAATAGCTTCTTTGTCATCTGATTTCTCATAGCGGACGGCAAAGGGCCTTTGCCGTTAGTGGCAGAAGGCAAAGAATGTGGACGGCAAAGAATAGACGTTAGCCCTGTTAGGTGGCTAACGGGAGGCTTTGCCATCTACCAGCGGACGGCAAAGATGCCCTCCCCTTTGCCGTATGCTTTCTGATGTCAGCTGGCCATCACTACTCCCCCATCTTTGTCATGTGCTACAGATGGCAAACACCCGCTCTTTGCCATCTGTCATAGACGACAAAGTGACCAAATTGGTTAGCCCAGTGCTCCCAGATTGCACAGGTTGCTGCCACATGGCTTCTTTGCCGTCTCGGTGGCAGACGGTAAAGATGCAGCATTGCCTCTTTTTTCTTCTGTTTTTTCTTATATCCAAGCATTTTCACAGCAAATAGATGATATATATATATATATATATATATATATATATATATATATATATATATATTTCACAAGGCAATTTCAGAGCAAACATATGAGATATCCTACACATATAATTTCATCATACATGCATAGTTCCATCCAACCATACATAGCAAGTTCCACATACAGGCATCCAACCATACAAATTACAATAGTTTCATCCAACCATACATGCATAGTTCATCAATACAAAAGAAACAGAGAAAGGGATAACAAGCACTCCATCAGTGCAAGCTTCCGTGAAGTGAATGAAATCTATGAAATGGGAAATAATAAAGTTGGAAGAAGAAGAAGAAGAAAATGACAATGACGAAGAAGAAATATATGACATTTATGAGCTAAATTAGGTAAAAATGATATTTATGAGCTAACTTAGGCAAAAAAAGACATTTATGAGCTAACTTAGCTAAAATAGATCATTTTGGATTTAAGCTAGGTAAAATGGATCATTTTGGAGCTAACCTAGGTATAATGGATCATTTTGGAGCTAACCTAGGTAAAATGGATCACTTATGAACTAACTTAGCTAAAATGGATCATCTTGGAGCTAACCTAGGTAAAATGGATCATTTTTTGAGCTAACCTAAGTAAAATGGATCATTTATGAGCTAACCTAGCTGAAATGGATCATTTGGAGCTAACCAAGCTAAAATGGACCATTTTCGAACCAACTTAGGTAAAACGGATCATTTTAGAGCTAATATAGGTAAAATGAATCATTTTGGAGCTAACATATGTAAAATGGATCATTTTGGAGCTAACTTAGGTAAAATGGATCATTATTGAGCTAACCTAAGTAATTATGCCATTTTTGAGTTAAGTAAGCATATTATGCCATTTTTGACATAAGTAAGCTAAGTATAGGTATTTATTGAGCTAACCTAGGTAACTATGCATATTAGAGCTAACTAAGCATATTACAACTAACTTAGGTCATTTTGGAGCTAACTTAGGTAAAATTGATCATTTTGGATCTAATTAAGCTTACTATGTCATTTTCAAGGAAAATAAGCTAAGTATATGCCATATATGAGGTTACCAAGGTTGTTATGCAATTTCAAACCTAAGTAAGCTAATTATGCTAATTTTGACATAAGTAAGCTAAGTGTATGTCACTATTGAGCAAACCTAGGTAACTAAGCATATTAGAGC
The DNA here is from genome assembly GCF_018294505.1 of Triticum aestivum. Classification (NCBI taxonomy): domain Eukaryota; kingdom Viridiplantae; phylum Streptophyta; class Magnoliopsida; order Poales; family Poaceae; genus Triticum; species Triticum aestivum. Next base: position 501,408,355 of record NC_057803.1, read on the forward strand.
TAACTTAGCATATTAGAGCTAACCTAGGTCATTTTGGAGGAAACAAAACTAAGTGTAGATCATTTTAGAGCTAACTTAGGTAAAATGGATCATTTTGGAGCTAAGTGAGCTAAGTCTAGGTCATTGTGGTCAGAATAGTGGAGAAAATAGAGCTAAGTCTAGGTCATTATGCATTTGTTAAGCAAAACACTATAGAAAACTTACCGTCATCACGGAGGTGAAGCACCATGGTGGCTCGTGCCGGTACCACCTGGAGAAGGATCATGCGATGCTTGTCTGGAGTTATGCTACACCAAAGATCATTTGCAATGTCTTGTTAGCATGATGATGCTGAAATGTTAAGACTAGTAACTAATGACCATTCAAATTAAACTCACCGTGGTCCCCGGAGCAATCTCTAGCATCGACGGAGGGGTCTGACCGGCCTTCTCGCACACATACTACACATTTGGTTTTGGCGAGTCAGTCATACTAGTTAGTAATGAAACGAACATTACGTGCATGATTTGGCTAATATGCAAAAGAAACTTACCATGAGGAGCTCATACATGGACCAGTTCTGCATGTCATTCCGTGCCCTCGCCTCCTCTAACAACTTACCTGCCCTTGCTACCTCTTGAGTTTGCGTTGGTTTTTCCCTTGAAGAGGAAAGGGTGATGTAGAAAAGTAGAGTAAGTATTTCCCTCAGCTTTTGAGAACCAAGGTATCAATCCAGTAGGAGACAACGCAACAAGCCACCGAATACCTGCACAAACAAACACCAACTTGCACCCAACGCGATAAGGGGCTGTCAATCCCTTCACGGTTATTTTCAAAGTGAGATCTAATATAGATGGATAAACGGTAAAGTAATATTTTTAGTTTATGGAATGGAAAGTAAAAGATCGCAAAGAAAGTAAATCAGAAACTAAAATTATAGATCGGAAACTTATACGATGGAAAATAGACCCGGGGGCCATAGGTTTCACTATAGGCTTCTCTCAAGATAGAAATTATTATGGTCGGTGAACAAATTACTGCCGAGCAATTTATAGAAAAGTGCAAAGTTATGATGATATCTAAAGCAATGATCATGAATATAGGCATCATGTCCGTGTCAAGTAGACTTGAACGATTCTCACTACTATTACTCCACACATCGACTGACTCCTACCTGCATCTAGAGTATTAAGTTTAGAAGAACATAATAACGCATTAAGTAAGATGTCATGATGTAGCGGGATTAACTCAAGCAATATGATGAAAACCCCATCTTATTATCCTCGATGGCAACAATACAATACGTGTCGGTTCCCCTTCTATCACTAGGATCGAGCACCGCAAGATTAAACCGAAAGCTAAGCACTTCTCCCATTGCAAGAAAAACCAATCTAGTTGGCCAAACCAAATCGATAGTTCGAAGAGACTTGAAAAGATATCAAATCATGCATAAAAGAATTCAGAGAAGATTCAAATAATATTCATAGATAAGCTGATCATAAATCCACAATTCATCAAATCTCGGCAAACACACCGCAAAAGAGTATTACATCGAATAGATCTCCAAGAACATCGAGGAGAACATGGTATTGAGAATCAAAGAGAGAGAAGAAGCCATCTTGCTACTAGCTATGGACCCGTAGGTTTGTGGTAAATTACTCACGCTTCATCGAAGAGGCAATGGTGTTGATGTAGAAGCCCTCTGTCGGTGTCAAAACCGGCGGATCTCGGGTAGGGGGTCCCGAACTGTGCGTCTAAGGCGGATGGTAACAGGAGGCAGGGACACAATGTTTTACCCAGGTTCGGGCCCTCTTGATGGAGGTAAAACCCTACGTCTTGCTTGATTAATATTGATGATATGGGTAGTACAAGAGTAGATCTACCATGAGATTGGAGAGGCTAAACCCTAGAAGCTAGCCTATGGTATGATTGTATGTTGTCCTACGGACTAAAACCCTCCAGTTTATATAGACATTGGAGAGGGCTAGGGTTACAAGGTCGGTTACAAAGGAGGAGATATACATATCCGTATTGCCTAGCTTGCCTTCTACGCCAAGTAGAGTCCCATCCGGACACGAGACGAAGTCTTCAATCTTGTATCTTCATAGTCCAACAGTTCGGCTGTCCGGAGACCCCCTAATCCAGGACCCCCTCAGTAGCCCCCGAACCAGGCTTCAATGACGATGAGTCCGGCGCGCAGTGTTGTCTTCGGCATTGCAGGGCGGGTTCTTCTCCAACTTTCAAGTGTTCGTAAGCAGTGTCCGGCTCCATAAATGTTGAACCTCTTGGCTTCTGGGCCCAATAAGGGCTATCTCCCACGCATCGAATGAATACGAGGCGCCAGGGCGTTTTTACATTCGCCCCCCTAGCCAGATAAATAAATTGTCTATTAAAGGGATGGGGATTCTTAGATCCAATCCATATCATCCTCCCCCAGTGAGAATTCATCATAGCGTGCTTCGAAAAGATCCATTCCAGCATGGCCGACCTCCGCAGCTCCTCCTCCCGCCTCCGTAGCCCTAAGCCCGGTGATTGGGAGAGGTGTTCAGTCCCGCACAGTCGATTAGTCGAGCTGCAGACTAAGGGATTTCTCCCTCCGGCGTACATGGTGCCCGTTCGAGCCGGGCTCGCCACCTACAATGGCGGGGAGCAAGCGGAGAACTTTCCCTGTCCCTCCATGGGGGAACGGGTTTGCCTTGTTCCTTACTTACTAAGGGGACTCGAATTTCCAATTCATCCGTTCCTCCGCGGGCTCCTAGAGTTCTACGGCCTCCAACTACACAATCTCACCCCTGCCTCCATCCTACGCATCACCGGCTATGTTGCTCTTTGCGAGTTGTTCCTGGGCTGCGAGGCTCACTTCGAGCTGTGGAAAATGCTATTTTGCCTTGTCCCTCGCACACAGAGGGAATCACTTTATCAAGTGGGCGGAGCCGAAGTATGGCGCATCACCGATACCAGATATTTGTCCGGTACCCCGAAGAAGCCGTCCGAAGACTGGCCTTCAGAATGGTTTTATATGGAGGACATCCCCCTTCCGGACCCTGTTCGGCGGGGTCTGCCTGAGTTCAACAATGCTCCTCTGAATAAGCGCCGAAGTTGGCGCCCATGGAGCCCCCAGGCGGAAGACAACGGAGAAGTCCTCTATCTAATGAACCAGATCAAAGCACTAGCTCGATCCGGATTGACAATAATCGAAGTTATGTCGATTTGCATAATGCGGGGAGTGCAGCCACTCCAATATCGTGGGAACCCCTTGTGGTGTTATAACGGGGCGGATGACGCCACCCGCTGCAGGCGTAAGGGTCCGGACAATGCTGCCGCTCTAGCGAAGATTCTGTCCGAACTGTTCAAGGGCGAGGAAGAGGAGTTCACCTGCATCAAGCCACGGGATGGATTCTCTATGTACAATCCTCCAAGCTGGGTAAGTTATATTTCCCTGCTCCCATTTTTCCTGCATTCTTAGTCGTAAGTATTCACCTTGCCACCTTGCGGCAGGAACTGCAAAAAGCCATAAATGAGGTCAGCAGCCCTTCTCCACAACCAGAGGACCCTGACCGGGCCATCGATTCCAGACTCGAAGAAGATCCGGTTATCTCCATGGAACTGATAGACCGGCAGTTCTATCAGTTAAGCTGCGACGATGCCCCGGTGGCCATTACGGCTGACTATCCCGGACTGCTTCCTGCATCGCAGGTAAGAAAAATCAAAAAGTCCGAACTCCAAAACTAGGATTCCCTTTTAGACACTTCACCCATCATATACACATGGCATGTTTTATAAGGAAGGCATTCGGGACGTCCTGCCGAACTCGCGGCAACTCGCCAACAAGAGGTACCGAGGCCGGGTAGGCCAAAAAGGAGGGGGTCAGGACGGAGACGCCGGCACAAAGGTATAGGAAAAACCCCGCTCCGTAGTTGTCGTCTTTCTCAAAATGTAATGACGCCCGTGTTTCTTTACAGAAAGAACGCTCGCCAGAATATGTCCGGCGATGCTGCAATCAAGCTTCCACCAGTCGGGCGCCAGGACCGGACATAGAGGCGGAAGGCAATATGGGGCAGGCGCCGGATAATCCCCCGACAGAGGATGCAGATAGATTGTCCGCTACAAACTCAGAAGTGGAAAGTGCCATGAATCATAGGCGCCGCCGGGCCGTACTCCGCGACGCTTGTTTCTCACCAGAGGCATTCGACGCCTTCAATTCTGGAGAGACGTACCTCCGTGCTGCTCAAGATGGTCTAGCCAGAGCCACGGATCAGTATGTAAAGGATGTACGGGTGAGTAAATCTGACGATTTATATGTATCAGTAGCCCCTGAGACTTGAAACAGTTAGCACAACTGATTTAAGGATCATCTATAACGTGCAGGTTCTTACAGAGAAGAATACGAGGCTGTCCCAGGAGCTGGAGGAATGCAAGACCCAACTGGGGGCCGCTCTTGCCGCATTGCAGGAACAAAAAAAGCCTCCCGCTGGTAACATTTACTTTAAAGAATTGTGGTTACCATATAGTGTGCGGCGTGTCTGCAGATCTAACAAATGATTTTGCAGATGAGTCCGGAGAAAGTCCGAGGGACCAGCATGTTATGCGACAGCTAGACGCTGGCAAACGCGTGCTGAGTAAGGTTATGATGGAGAAAAATAGTCTCCAAGATGCCAATGTTAAGCTGAGCGTTGAACTAAAAGACGTTCGGGGCCAGCTTGCGGACTCCGAGAAGGAGAATAAGCGGCTTCGGCGTGGCATTTTTAGTAAGTGCTTGAACGAATCCTGCTAAAGGAGTTCGGCGAAGAAGTCGACTAACAACGTTATGTCTGTGGGTGTGCTGACGGGTCGTCCCGCGGAGGAAATGCCCGGGTCTGTGGGTGATCTTCTGTCCGAGCTGTCACATCTGCACGAACAAGTTCGGCAGGTGATGCAAGGTGTTGCCCAGGCTTTGTGGCCATCTGTCTCCTTGCCATAGGGCGTTGCAGAGCTTACGGAGAAGCTCAAGGGAGCACGGTGGCGCCTCCGATTATGGAAGATATCGGCCTGCCAACAGGGTGCCAGAGAGGCCTGGGCCATGGTGAAGATTCAGTATACCAAGGCAGACCCAAATCACATGGCCGAGGTCGGACCTGTGGGGCCCGATGGAAAAGAGATCCCCGTTAGCTTAGTTTATGGGCAAGTAGAATTAGCCACAAAGTATTCCCAACAGGATTGTAAGCTAGGCCGCTTGTTGGATGGTATAGAGGAGGAGTTTAGTCAGTCTGCATGACTATGTAATTAAAGTGACATGTATAATGCCTTCTAGCCTGATTGTAGATCATTTGTCATTGCAGACCTTTTTGCTTCAACCTCCGGGCCCGATAGTCCGGAGTGAATCCGAAGACCCGCTCAGTTATATAAGAACCGGGGTATGCGTGGAGACCAGGCGTAGGGGTCATTAGTGCTTTATCAGACAAGTGCCCAACTAGTTATGTTATATTACATGGGTAGTAAGAAACATCTTTCAGGGAGAATAGTTCCGTTAAGGGTTCCTTTCCCTGGGTAAGCATGCCCTAAAGTGCATGTCCGGACTATGATAAGAAACGCAGAAAAAGCATCTGGGGGCAGATATGGACAATAAATAAAAATCATCTTTTGTTCACCGACCGAATATTCCCTTAAGAACGCTAGCTTTCGGCTTCACCCAGTCTGAGGTACACATCCGCCTGACCCGGCAGTAACAATCGCAGAGGTGCTCCCCTTATGCCCTAGCCGAATTAACGGGAATGTAGGGCATAAATACAAGAGCCAGGCAACCCAGCTTGGCCAAAACTTAAGTCATATCAATGCATATAATGGTGAAAAAAGGTACATGCGGAAGTATAACACATGTGTTGGGCATGAAGCCCGGATAAATAATTTAAGCTTCTGTGAAGGAAGCCCCCAGAAATAAGAGAAGAAAGAAAGGAAAACATGACAGATAATGTATTTGTGAAAAAATGGACAAAGGGAGGGGACTAACATAGAGTCCGGTGCTAGGCGTAGAATCTTCGGAGCCTGGCCACGTTCCATGGGTTCGGCTTGAGTCGACTAGTCGATGCATCCCGCAGTCGGTACGCTCCACTGGTCAGAACTTGGTCAATAATGAAGGGACCTTCCCATTTGGGCTCGAGCTTGTTCCTTTTCTTATCTGGCAGGCGTAGAACTAGTTCGCCAACGTTATAAGTTTTGGCCCGTACTTTTCTGCTTTGGTATCTGCGAGCCTGTTGCTGATAAAATGCGGAACGGGCTTTGGCTACGTCGCGCTCCTCCTCCAAGGTGTCCAGACTGTCCTGCCAATCGAGCTCGGCTTCTCTTTCTTCGTACATGCGCACTCAAGGTGAGTCATGAATTATGTCGCAGGGCAAGACTGCCTCTGCGCCATACACTATAAAGAACGGTGTATATACGGTACTACGATTCGGCGTGGTCCTCAGCCCCCAGAGTACGGAGTCGAGCTCCTCTACCCAGTGCGTGTCAGACTCCATTAAGGAACGCACTAATCTGGGTTTAATACCGCTCATTATAAGACCGTTTGCTCGCTCGACTTGACCGTTGGTTCGTGGGTGATAGACTGAAGCATAATCGAGCTTGATGCCCATTTTGCTGCACCAGAGTTTTACCTCGTCGGCCGTGAAGTTCATGCCATTATCAGTGATGATGCTATGGAGGACGCCGTAACGGTGTACAACCCCGGATATGAAATCTATCACCGGTCCGGATTCGGCTGTTTTAACCGGTTTGGCCTCTATTCATTTGGTGAATTTATCCACCATGACCAATAAGTATTTTTTCTTGTGGGTTCCCCCTTTAAGGGGTCCAAGCATGTCAAGCCCCCAGACCGCAAAGGGCCATGTAATGGGGATTGTTTGGAGGGCGGTGGGTGGCATGTGGCTTTGGTTTGCAAAGAGCTGGCAACCGGCGCAACGTTGGACCAAGTCCTGTGCATCTGCCTGGGCCGTTGGCCAATAGAATCATGTACGGAAGGCCTTGCTTACAAGATCCCGGGCTGCGGCGTGATGACCGCTGAGTCCGGCGTGAATTTCTGCCAAAAGACTCCGGTAGTGCTTTTCTTGTACAATTCTCCCTCAGGACCCTGTAGGCCTTTGATCGCCGCACTATGCAGCATGCCTCATTTTGGTCCTCTGGAAGTTCCAATCTAGTTAGGTAGGCCAGGAATGGTTCTGTCCACGGGGCAATAATGGCCATTATTTCGTGGGCTGAAGGTGTTATTTCGGTGGCGGAGCCTCCGATTGTGTCAGAGAGTTCGGTATCGGGTATTTTGGTCGGGTCCGGCCTGTTGTTACCGGTGTCCCCTTCCCATGCTACGGATGGCTTGAAGAGCCTTTCCAGAAATATGTTGGGGGGGACCGCGTCGCGTTTTGCACCGATGCGGATGAGGATATCCGCCGCCTAATTGTTTTCCCGAGCCACATGGTGAAATTCGAGTCCCTCGAACCGAGCTGACATTTTTAGGACGGCATTTCGATAAGCCGCCATTTTCGGATCCTTGGCATCAAAATCTCCGTTTATTTGGGATATTGCGAGGTTTGAATCCCCACGCACCTCCAGGCGTTGAATGCCCATGGAGACTTCCATCTGAAGACCATGCAACAGAGCTTCGTATTCGGCTGCATTGTTGGAATTTGTATACAATATTTGCAGTATGTACCGAACGGTATCTCCGGTTGGGGACGTCAGGACGACGCCGACCCCTAGACCGGCCAGCATTTTAGAACCGTCGAAGTGCATGATCCAATTGGAGTATGTGTCGTACTCTTTAGGGAGTTCAGCCTCCGTCCATTCGGCGATGAAGTCGGCCAGTACTTGCGATTTAATGGCTCAGCGAGGTTTGTATGTTGTGTCGAATGGGAGGAGCTCAATGGCCCATTTGGCAATCCGGCCCGTAGCGTCGCGGTTGTTGATAATATCATTAAGTGGCACTTCCGAGGCTACTGTAATCGAACACTCTTGAAAGTAGTGTCGCAGTTTCCGTGATGCCATGAATACCGCATATGCTATTTTTTGGTAATGCGGGTACCATGATTTGCATGGAGTGAGGACAGTGGATACATAGTATACCGGTTTTTTAAGAGGGAATCTGTGTCCGTCCGCTTCCCGTACGACAACGAGCACCGTGCTTACAACTTGATGAGTTACCGCAATGTACAACATCATTGGTTCACTGATGTTTGGTGCGGCCAGGATCGGGTTGGTTGCCAGAATGGCCTTTATTTCTTCCAATCCGGCTATGGCCACGTCCGCCCGCTCAAAGTGTTTGGTGCGCCGAAGCAGGCGATAAAGGGGTAAAGCCTTTTCTCCCAAGCGGGAGATAAAGCGGCTTAGAGCCGCCATGCATCCAGTTAGCTTCTGGATTTGTTTGAGGTCTGTTGGGGTAGCCAACTATGACAACGCTCGGATTCTGGATCCGGTTTGAGGTCTGTTGAGGAAACACAATGACTCGTGTCCTGCAGTAGCATCAATGATTTGATCGATGCATGGGAGGGGGAAGGGATCCTTTGGGCAAGCTTTATTGAGGTCTTTGAAGTCGACACAAAGGCGCCAGGATTTGTCCTTCTTTGGTACCATCACCAGGTTTGCTAGCCAGGCCGGATGTTTTATTTCTCTGATGAATCCGGCCTCCACTAACTTGGCTAGTTCTTCTCCCATGGCCTGTCTCTTAGGTTCGGAGAAACGCCGAAGAGCTTACTTGACTGGCTTGAACCCCTTTAGGATATTGAGGCTATGCTCGGCCAGCCTGTATGGGATTCCTGGCATGTCTGAAGGATGCCAGGCGAATATGTCCCAATTGTCGCGCAGGAACTCTCGTAGTGCGGCGTCCACAACGGGGTTTAACTGTGCCCCAATGGAGGTTGTTTTGGTAGGGTCCGTTGGGTGGACTTGGAATTTGACTATTTCATCCGCTGGTTTAAAAGAGGTGGACTTGGATCTCTTGTCGAGTATCACATCGTCCTTGTCCACTGTGGAGCGTAGCGTGGTTAACTCCTCAGCCGAGAGGGCTTCGGATAATGCCTCGAGGGCCAATGCCGCTGTTTTGTTTTCGATGCGGAGTGCTGTGTCCGGATCACTGGAGAGAGTGATGATTCCGTTGGGCCCGAGCATTTTGAGCTTCATGTACCCGTAATGGGGTACGGCTTGGAAGATTGTGAATGCCTCTCGTCCTAAAAGAGCGTGATAACCACTGCTGAACGGGGCCACTTGGAATGTAATTTCTTCGGACCTGTAATTATCCGGCGTGCCGAATACCACATCTACTGTGATTTTCCCAGCGCAGCGTGCTTACCGACTGGGGATGATTCCTCTAAAGGTTGTGCTACTTTGCTCAATGCGGCTCTAGTCTATTTCCATCTTTTGAAGAGTTTCCTCATAGATGAGGTTTAATCCGCTGCCGCCGTCCATGAGTACCTTGGTGAGTCGAAAGCCGTCCACGATTGGGCTGAGGACCATTGCGGCTGGTGCTCGGGCTGTTCGGAAGTTAGGTTCGTCACTTGCATTGAAGGTAATAGCCGTGTCACTCCATGGATTTATTGCTGCTACATGGCAAATTTCGGCCATGCTGCGGAGTGTTCGCTTGCGTCTATTATTCGACGCGAAGGTCTCAAAGACCGTTAACACCGTATTGTTGTCCACGGGATGGTGCTCTGTGGTATTTGGGAGAATTAGATCCTCACCACTTTTGGCCACCTGCCGGAGTACCCAACATGCTCTAAGGTTGTGCGTTGGTATTGTGTCCGCTGTACAATGAATTTTGCAGGGTCCGTTGAGCTATCCCTCCAGTACGGTTCCTTGCCCCGTAGAGGGTTTTTGCTTTTTGGTAGTTAACCTGGGTGTATTGTGATAATGCACCCTTTTATTTCGGACTGGGTTTGTGTTCAGGGCCGGATTATCCCAAAAGTTTGTTTCGGTTTTCCAGGCACTTTCCATCGCACAATACTTTCGTACTATGGACGCCAAGTTAGTGAAGCGTGTTATCTCGTGGCGATTTATGGCGTTAAGGATTCCCTTGTCCGTGCAATTATTGCAGAAAAATAGGATTGCGTCTTCCTCGCGACAGTCCTTAACCTTATTCATCGCAAGGAGGAATCTGGCCCATAGTGATGTACTATTTCCTGGGGCTCTTGCCTGATGTGGGAAAGATCGCTTATGTTTGGGTGGGTGGGTGGAATTGAATCCGAACCCTCACCTGATCTGGGATCCAGGGGCCGAGGAATTTCCAATTTTGAAAGTTCCGGTTCCGGGGTGTGACCCGATAATCCTGGCCCACTGCCTGACTCTAAGTTCAGGGATTGGGTGTTGTCCTCCCGCGAACGGGCGTCCGGCTCAGAGAGCTCAGGGATCCAGACATAGTTGTTCCTCAAGATGGAGGAAAGGTCGCTGCATTGTTCCTCCACCACTGCAATATGATGGGTGACCGGCGGAGAGTTAATCTCCCTTTGATCGGGTTTAAGCCCAATCCGATCATAGTCCGTAGCGACTCCCAGGGCGGTGATGCGATCTAGGAGCTCGTTTAAGGAGGCGAGCTCTATTGGATCCATCTGTTCGGCGAGTGCCGATTTGACGTGGAGGCTGTTTTTGATGACCCGAGAAGTCATCGTCGGTGCGACGGCCGAATAGGCGGTCATGAAGAAACCGCCTAGCCAGAGAGTTTGGCCGACAGCCAAAGCTCCCTCGACAGTAGTACCGTCTTTAAAGACGAGACGAGACATCCTTCCTTCTGGCGATGACACAGAGGAACTCTCAATGAAAGCACCAATGTCGGTGTCAAAACCGGCGGATCTCGGGTAGGGGGTCCCGAACTGTGCGTCTAAGGCGGATGGTAACAGGAGGCAGGGGACACAATGTTTCACCCAGGTTCGGGCCCTCTTGATGGAGGTAAAACCCTACGTCCTGCTTGATTAATATTGATGATATGGGTAGTACAAGAGTAGATCTAGCACGAGATCGGAGAGGCTAAACCCTAGAAGCTAGCCTACGGTATGATTGTATGTTGTCCTACGGACTAAAACCCTCCGGTTTATATAGACACCGGAGAGGGCTAGGGTTACAAGGTCGGTTACAAAGGAGGAGATATACATATCCGTATTGCCTAGCTTGCCTTCTACGCCAAGTAGAGTCCCATCCGGACATGAGATGAAGTCTTCAATCTTGTATCTTCATAGTCCAACAGTCCGGCCAAAGGATATAGTCCGGCTGTCCAAAGACCCCCTAATCTAGGACTCTCTCACCCTCCATGATTGAATCCCCTCCGGCAGGATGCCGGAAAAGGCCCCTAGATGGGATCTCATGGGTACATAAGGTTGCGGCAATGGAAAAGTGGTTTCATGGCTCCCCTGGAAGTTTTCAGGGTATATGAGAATATATAGGAGGAAGATCTAGGTCAGGGGGTCACCGAGGGGCCCACAAGATCAGGGGGCGCGCCCTACCCCCTGGGGGCGCGCCCTCCACCCTTGTGGCCCCCTCGTGGCTCTTTTGACTTGCACTCCAAGTCTCCTGGGTGTCTTCTAGTCCAAGAAAAATCATCGTGAAATTTTTATTCCGTTTGGACTTCGTTTGGTATTCCTTTTCTGCGAAACTCTAAAACAAGGAAAAGAGCAGAAAATCGCACTGGGCTCTGGGTTAATAGGTTAGTCCTAAAAATCATATAAAATAGCATATAAATGGATATAAACATCCAAAACAGATAATATAATAGCATGGAACAATAAAAAATTATAGATACGTTGGAGACGTATCAAGCATCCCCAAGCTTAATTCCTGCTCGTCCTCGAGTAGGTAAATGATAAAAATAGAATTTTTGATGTGGAATGCTACCTAACATATTTATCCATGTAATTCTCTTTATTGTGGCATGAATGTTCAGATTCGTAAGATTCAAAACAAAAGTTTAATATTGACAGAAAAACAATAATACTTCATGCATACTAACAAATAATTATGTCTTCTCAAAATAACATGGCCAAAGAAAGCTTATCCCTACAAATCCATATAGTCCGACTATGCTCCATCTTCACCACACAAAATATTCAAATCATGCACAACCCCGATGACAAGCCAAGCAATTGTTTCATACTTTTGATGTTCTCAAACCTTTTCAACTTTCACACAATACATGAGCGTGAGCCATGGACATAGCACTATAGGTGGAATAGACGGTGGTTGTGGAGAAGACAAAAAAGGACATAGTCTCACATCAACTAGGCGTATCAACGGGCTATGGAGATGCCCATTAATAGATATCAATGTGAGTGAGTAGGGATTGCCATGCAACGGATGCACTAGAGCTATAAGTGTATGAAAGCTCAAAAAGAAAACTAAGTGGGTGTGCATCCAACTTGCTTGCTCATGAAGACCTAGGGCGTTTTGAGGAAGCCCGTCGTTGGAATATACAAGCCAAGTCTATAATGAAAAATCCCCACTAGTATATGAAAGTGATATCATATGAGGCTCTCAAAAAAAAAGATATCATATGAGACTCTCTATCATGAAGATCATGGTGCTACTTTGAAGCACAAGTGTGGCAAAAAGGATATAACACTGTCCCTTCTCTCTTTTTCTCTCATTTTTTTTCTTTTTTTCTATTCTTTTTTCTGGGCCTTCTCTTTTTTTATTTGGCCTTTCTCCCTTTTTTTATTTTTTCCTCACATGGGACAATGCTCTAATAATGAAGATCATCACACTTTTATTTACTTACAACTAGACACTAGAACAAAAAAATATGAATCTATGTGAATGCCTCCGACGGTGTACCGGGATGTGCAATGAATCAAGAGCGACATGTATAAAAAATGATAAACGGTGGCTTTGCCACAAATACGATGTCAACTACATGATCATGCAAAGCAATATGACAATGATGGAACATTTCATAATAAACGGAACAGTGGAAAGTTGCATGACAATATATCTTAGAATGGCTATGGAAATGCCATAATAGGTAGGTATGGTGGCTCTTTTGGGGAAGGATATGTGGTGGGTTTATGGTACCGGCGAAAGTTGCGCGGTACTAGAGAGGCTAGCAATGGCGGAAAGGTGACAGTGTGTATAATTCATGGACTCAACATTACTCATAAAGAACTCACATACTTATTGCAAAAATCTATTAGTCATCGAAAAAAATTACTACACGCATGCTCCTAGGGGGATAGATTGGTAGGAAAAGACCATCGCTTGTCCCCGACCGCCACTCATAAGGAAGACAATCAAAAAACATCTCATGCTCCAACTTCGTTACATAACGGTTCACCATACGTGCATGCTATGGGACTCACAAACCTTAACACAAGTATATTTCTCAAATTGACAACTACTCACTAGCATGACTCTAATATCACCATCTTCATATCTCAAAAGCAATCATAAGGAATCAAACTTCTCATAGTATTCAATGCACTCTATATGAAAGTTTTTATTATATCCCTTTTGAATGCCTATCATATTAGGACTAATTTTATAACCAAAGCAAATTACCATGATGTTCTAAAGACTCTCAAAATAATATAAATGAAGTACGAGAGTTCATCAATTTCTATAAAATAAAACCACCGCCATGCTCTAAAAAGATATAAGTGAAGCACTAGATCAATTTTGCCTAGCTCAAAAGATATAAGTGAAGCACATAGAACATTCTAATAAATCACGATTCATGTGTGTTGATGACCCACAAGTGTAGGGGATCTATCATAGCCTTTTCGATAAGTAAGAGTGTCGAACCCAACAAGGAGCAGAAGGAAATGATAAGCAATTTTCAGTAAGGTATTCTCTGCAAGCACTTAAATTATCGGTAACAGATAGTTTTGTGATAAGGTAATTTGTAACGAGTAGCAAGTAATAAAAGTAAATAAGGTGTAGCAATATGGCCCAATCCTTTTTGTAGCAAAGGACAAGCCTGGAAAAACTCTTATATGAAGGAAAGCGCTCCCGAGGACACATGGGAATTATTGTCAAGCTAGTTTTCATCATGTTCATATGATTCGCATTTGGTACTTTGATAATTTGATATGTGGGTGGACTGGTGCTTGGGTGCTACCCTTACCTGGACAAGCATGCCACTTATGATTAACCCCTATTGCAAGCATCCACAACTGCAACAGAAGTATTAAGGTAAACCTAACCATAGCATGAAACATATGGATCCAAATCAACCCCTTACGAAGCAACACATAAACTAGGGTTTAAGCTTCTGTCACTCTAGCAACCCATCATCTACTTATTACTTCCCAATGCCTCCCTCTAGGCCCACACAATGGTGAAGTGTCATGTAGTCGACGTTCACATGACACCACTAGAGGGATGACAACATACATCTCATCAAAATATCAAACGAATACCAAATTCACAAGACTACTTATAGCAAGACTTCTCCCGTGTCCTTAGAAACAAACGTAACTACTCACAAAGCATATTCATGTTCATAATCAGAGGGGTATTAATATGCATAATGGATCTGAACATATGATCTTCCACCAAGTAAACCAACTAGCATCAACTACAAGGAGTATTCAACACTACTAGCAACCCACAGGTACCAATCTGAGGTTTGGATACAAAGATTGGATACAAGAGATGAACTAGGGTTTGAGATGAGATGGTGCTGGTGAAGATGTTGATGGAGATTGACCCCCTCTCGATGAGAGGATCGTTGGTGATGACGATGGTGATGATTTCCCCCTCCCGGAGAGAAGTTTCCCTGGCAGAACAGCTGTGCCGGAGCCCTAGATTGGTTCCGCCTCGTGGCGGCGGAGTTTCTTCCCGAAAGCTTGCTTATGATTTTTTGCTCGACGAAAGACTCCATATAGCCAAAGATGGGCATCGGAGGGCCACCAGGGGGCCCACGAGGCAGGGGGGCGGGCCCAGGGGGTAGGGCGCCCCCCCCCCTCGTGGCCAGGGTGTGGGCCCCCTCTGGTAATTTCTTCGCTCAGTATTTTTTATAATTCCAAAAATGACTTTCGTGAAGTTTCAGGACTTTTGGAGCTATGAAGAATAGGTCTCTAATACTTTCTACTTTTCCAGCCCAGAATTCCAGCTGCCGACATTCCCCCTCTTCGTGTAAACCTTGTAAAATAAGATAGAATAGGCATAAGTATTGTGACATAATGTGTAATAACAGCCCATAATGCATTAAATATTGATATAAAAGCATGATGCAAAATGGACGTATCAACTCCCCAAGCTTAGACCTCGCTTGTCCTCAAGCGAAAGCCAAAATCGAAAAATATGTCCAGATGTTTGGAGATAGAGGTGTCGATAAAAATAAAATACAGACATGAGGGCATCATGATCATTCTTAGAACAGAAACATATATATATATATATTGTCATATGATCTCTTATGCTAAAGTAACAATTCAATCATAATTTCAAGTATGAATCATAAACTTCATTGAGAACCAACAAACTCTAATCTCAGTCATTAAGGCAATTTCAATTTATCATAACATAGGAAAGAGTCAATAAAAGAGCTTTTCAGCAAGTCCACATACTCAACTATCATTTAGTCTTTCACAATTGCCAACACTCACGCAATATTTATGGGTATGAAGTTTTAATTGGACACAGAGAAAGATAGGAGCTTATAGTTTCGCCTCCCAACTTTTTACCTCAAGGGTAATGTCAACAATAATAGTTCATGAAAACTCACGTCCAATTAGCTATATATATCAGGATCTTTCCAACACATTGTGCTTGCCAAAGGATAAAATGTAAAAAGGGAAGGTGAATATCACCATGACTCTTTGCATGAAGTATAAGACAAGAATAAAAGATAGGCCCTTCGCAGAGGGAAGCAGAGGTTGTCATGCGCTTTTATGGTTGGATGCACAAAATCTTAATGCAAAAAAACGTCACTTTATATTGCCACTTGTGATATGGACCTTTATTATGCAGTCCATCACTTTTATTTCTTCCACATCACAAGATCGTATAAAGCTTATTTTCTCCACATTAATAGATCATACATATTTAGAGAGCAATTTTTATTGCGTGCACCGATGATAACTTACTTGAAGGATCCTACTCAATCCATAGGTAGGTATGGTGGACTCTCATGGCAAAAATGGGTTTAGCGTTATTTGGAAGCACAATTAGTATCTCTACTTGGTGTAAAGAAATTGGCTAGCATGAGAGGGAAAGGCAAGCTCAACATGTTGGATGATCCATGACAATATAATTTATCTCAGATGTAAGAAAACATAACCCATTACGTTGTCTTCCTTGTCCAACGTCAACTCTTTAGCATGTCATATTTTAATGAGTGCTCACAATTATAAAAGATGTCCAGGATAGTATATTTATATGTGAGAACCTCTCTTTCTTTATTACTTCCTATTAATTGCAATGATGACCAAAACTATGTTTGTCAACTTTCAACAACTTTTATTCATCATACTTTTATATGTGAAGTCATTACTATCCATAATATCCATATGATCTCTTTATTTCTTTTATTTATTCTCTTTTATTTTATTCCCTCAAGATCATAGCAAAATAATCAAGCCCTTGACTCAACACTAATCTTTATTATATATAGCTCACAAACTCGATTACATAAGAAGATCATAAAGCAAAACTCACAACTAGATCATACTAAAACTTTATTATACTAGATCAAGATATCATCAAAAGGATCGAACTAAGAAAAACGGTAAAGGTAAAAGTGATGGTGATATGATACCGGGGCACTCCCCCAAGCTTGGCAGTTGCCAAGGGGAGTTCCCATACCAGATAGTCAGTTCTTCTTTGTTGGTGAAGAAGATGATGGTTTTGTTGATGGTGTAGGCTTCTTCCTTAATTTGCACTTGGGGACATAATTTTGATCCATCAGGTCATCGATCTCCTGCTCCAGGCTTAGTATCTTTTTGCATAATTCCTGCTTGTTTTCCTGCAAGAGGCGAAAAACGGATAAACTCGATCTTAGGTTTCTTTGCTCTATCCGGGAGGCTTGACTTTTTGAACTCCACATGCATGTCCCTAGGTTGAGGTAATGGGACTTCATCTTCATCTGAGCTCGTCTCCTCCTTTCCCTTAGGTTCATAGTCCTCTTCTTATTCCGTAGTCCAACCACAATACTCCACATCCCCATAGACCTTAGGGTCTGCAAGGTAGTCAGCCACATAGCTTTCTCCTTCCGAATCCTGGGACGACATGTTGCTCAAATCTGCAGTAGGACAGCTTGAAACAAAGACATGATATATTTGCGTGATACGGTGGTCAAAACCTTTAGGAGATTATATAATGAATTTTATTTTCTTAAATATTCCAAAACGGAGAAAATTGCCATTAGAACTGTTTTGAAGTCGGTTTACTTACCGTACCACGTACCTATTCCTTTTCGGAGTCTGAAACGTTTTGAAAAGTGTCTCTTATGTATTCCTCCGGGGTTACGGTTTCAATAATATTAGTTTCAACATTTATGGGATTACCTGAGATATAATGTTTGATTCTTTGACCGTTCACCACCTTTGGATTTGTGCCTTCGAAGTTGTTGATTTTTATGGCACCGGAACGGTAGACCTCCTCGATGACGTAAGGACCTTCCCATTTAGAGAGAAGTTTTCCTGCAAAAAATCTTAAACGAGAGTTGTATAACAATACATAATCACCTATATTAAACCCGCTCTTTTGTATCCTTTTATCATGCCATATTTTAACTTTTTCTTTAAACAGTTTGGCATTTTCATAGGCCTCAGTTCTCCATTCATCAAGTGAACTAATGTCAAATAACCTCTTCTCACAGGCAAGTTTGAAATCATAATTGAGCTCTTTAATGGCCCAATATGCCTTATGTTCTAATTCGAGAGGTAAGTGACATGCTTTACCATAAACCATTTTATACGGAGACATACCCATAGCATTTTTATATGCAGTTCTATAAGCCCATAATGCATCATCAAGTTTCTTGGACCAATTCTTTCTAGATCTATTAACAGTCTTTTGCAAAATTAATTTAAGCTCTCTATTACTTAATTCTACTTGGCCACTAGACTGTGGGTGATATGGAGATGCAATTCTATGATTAACATCATACTTAGCAAGCATTTTACGGAAGGCGCCATGAATAAAATATGAACCACCATCAGTCATTAAGTATCTAGGGACTCCAAACCTCGGAAAAATAACTTCTTTAAGCATCTTAATAGAGGTGTTATGATCAGCACTACTAGTTGGAATAGCTTCTACCCACTTAGTAACGTAATCAACAACAACTAAAATATGTGTGTATCCATTAGAGGAAGGAAACAGTCCCATATAATCAAAGCCCCAAACATCAAATGGTTCAATAACAAGTGAATAATCCATAGGCATTTCTTGACGTCTACTAATATTACCAATTCTTTGACATTCATCACAAGATAAGACAAACTTAAGGGCATCCTTGAAGAGAGTAGGCCAATAAAAACCGGATTGCAATACCTTATGTGCAATTCTATCTCCAGCATGGTGCCCTCCATAAGCCTCGGAGTGACACTTGCGTAAGATCTGTTCCTGTTCATGCTAAGGTATACAACGTCTAATAACACCATCTACTCCTTCTTTATAAAGGTGTGGGTCATCCCAGAAGTAATGTCTTAAATCATAGAAAAACTTTTTCTTTTGCTGGTATGTGAAACTAGGTGGTATAAATTTAGCAACAATGTAATTAGCATAATTAGCATACCATGGAGCAATGCGAGAAGCATTTATGACAACTAATTGTTCATCAGGAAAGCTATCATCAATAGGTAGTGGGTCATCAAGAACATTCTCTAACCTAGACAAGTTGTGTGCAACAGGGTTCTCAGCTTCCTTTCTATCAATAATATGCAAATCAAATTCTTGTAGCAGGAGAACCCATCTAATAAGTCTAGGTTTAGCTTCTTTCTTTTTCCATATATAAGATATTTAATAGCAGCATGATCAGTGTGAATAGTTACTTTAGAATCAACAGTATAAGGTCTGAACTTATCACAAGCAAATACAATTGCTAAGAATTCCTTTTCAGTAGTAGCATAATTTCTCTGGGCATTGTCTAGAGTTTTACTAGCATATTGAATAACATTTAATTTTGTATCAACTCTTTGTCCTAGAACAACACCTACAGCATAATCACTAGCATCACACATGATTTCAAAGGGTAAATTCCAATCAGGTGGCTGAACAATAGGTGCAGAAATCAAGGCTTTCTTAAGTATTTCAAATGCTTCTACATAATCATCATCAAAGATAAAAGGAATATATTTTTGTAATAGGTTAGTCAGAGACCGGGAATGTTTTTGAGAAGTCCTTAATGAACCTCCTATAAAAACCGGCATGACCAAGGAAACTTCTTATACCTTTGATGTCCTTGGGACACGACATCTTTTCAATAGCATCAACTTTAGCTTTGTCAACTTCAATACCTCTTTCAGAAATTTTATGCCCGAAAACCATACCTTCATTAACCATAAAGTGGCACTTCTCCCAATTCAAGACAAGGTTAATTTCTTCACATCTCTGCAAAACTCGATCAAGGTTGCTCAAGGAATCATCAAAAGAGGATCCATAAACAGAGAAATCATCCATGAAAACTTCACAAATCTTTTCACAAAAGTCAGAGAATATAGCCATCATGCATCTTTGAAAGGTAGCAGGTGCATTACATAAACCAAAAGGCATACATCTATAAGCAAAGGTACCGAAAGGGCAAGTAAAAGTAGTCTATTCTTGATCATCAGCTGACATAGGTATTTGAGAGAAACCAGAGTAACCATCTAGAAAGCAAAAATGTGTATTTTTGGATAATCTTTCTAGCATTTGATCAATGAAAGGCAAATGGGTAATGATCTTTTTAGTAGCTTTATTTAATTTGCGGAAATCAATCACCATCCTATAACCTGTAACAATTCTTTGTGGGATCAATTCATCTTTATCATTAGGAACAACAGTAATACCTCCCTTCTTAGGGACACAATGGACAGGACTTACCCACTGACTATCAGCAACGAGATAAATTATACCTGCCTCCAGAAGCTTTAATATTTCCTTTCGTACCAGTTCTTTCATCTTAGGATTTAGCCGTCGTTGGTGATCAATAACTGGTTTGGCTTCTTTCTCCAAATTTATTTTGTGTTGACATAGAGTGGGACTAATGCCCTTAAGATCATCAAGAGTATATCCAATAGCAACACGGTGCTTCTTCAGAGTTTTCAATAATTTCTCTTCTTCATGCTTTGAAAGGTTAGCACTAATAATAACAGGATATATCTTCTTTTCATCAAGATAAGCATATTTAAGAGTATCAGGCAATGGTTTAAGCTCAAACACGAGATCACCCTTAGGTGGAGGAGGATCCCCTAGAATTTCAACAGGCAAGTTGTGTTTCAAAATAGGCCCTTGTTTAAAGAATACTTCATCTATTTCCCTTCTTTCATTCATGAACATATCATTTTCATGGTCTAGCAAATATTGTTCTAAAGGATCAGTAGGAGGCACGACAATAGAAGCAAGACCAATAATTTCATCTTTACTAGGAAATTCTTTATCATGGGGTTGTCTATGAAATTTAGCAAAATTAAACCTCATGAGACATATCCCCCAAACCAACAGAAACAATATCCTTATTGTAGTCTATCTTAGCATTAACAATATTCAAGAAGGGTCTACCAAATATAATGGGATAAAAGTCATCTTGTGGAGAACCGAGAACAAGAAAATTAGTAGGGTATTTAACTTTCCCACACAAGACTTCAACATCTCTAACAATCCCAACTGGTGAAATAGTATCTCTATTGGCAAGCTTAATGGTAACATCTATCTCTTCTATCTCAGCATGTGCAATATCATGCATAATTTCTTTGTATAAGGAATGAGGTATTGCACTTGCACTAGCACCCATATCACATAAGACATGATAGCAATGATCTCCTATTTTAACAGAAATAACAGGCATGCCTACAACAGGTCTATGTTTGTTTTTAGCATCAGGTCTAGCAAGTCTAGCAGCTTCATTGCAGAAGTAAATAACATGCCCATCAATATTATTGGCCAAGAGATCTTTAACCATAGCAATACTAGGTTCAACTTTAATTTGCTCAGGGGGGTTTAGGTGTCTTAATATTACTTTTGTTAACCACAGTTGAAGCTTTTGCATGATCCTCTATTCTAACAGGGAAAGGTGGTTTCTCAATATAAGCAGTAGGAACAAAAGGATCATTATAAGTGATAGTCTTTTCTTCAACTTTAATAGGTGCAACTACTTTTACTTCAATGGGAGGATTATATTTAAACCACTTCTCCTTAGGGAGATCAACATGAGTAGCAAAGGATTCATAGAAAGAAGCTACGATCTCAGAGTCAAGTCCATATTTAGTGCCAAATTCACGGAAAACATCGGTATCCATAAAAGATTTAACACAATCAAACTTAGGTGTTATACCTGACTCCTTACCTTCGTCGAGGTCCCAATCTTCAGAGTTGCGTTTAATTCTTTCCAATAAATCTCATTTGAATTCAACAGTCTTCTTCATAAAAGATCCAGTACAAGAAGTATCGAGCATGGAGCAATTACTGAGAGAAAGCCGAGCATAAATTTTTTGAATGATCATTTCTTTTGAGAGCTCATGATTGGGGCATGAATATAACATTGACTTAAGACTCACCCAAGCTTGAGCAATGCTTTCTCCCTCGCGAGGCCAAAAATTATATATATAATTACGATCACGATGAACAAGATGCATAGGATAAAACTTCTGATGAAATTCCAATTTCAATCGCTTGTAGTTCCATGATCCCATATCATCACATAGCCTATACCATGTCATTGCCTCTCCCTTCAAAGATAAAGGGAATACCTTCTTCTTGATAACATCATCGGGCATACCTGCAAGCTTAAATAATCCACAAACTTCATCCACATAGATTAAGTGTAAATCGGGATGCAATGTTCCATCACCTGTGAAAGGATTAGCTAGCAGTTTCTCTATCATACCCAAAGGAATTTCAAAGTAAACATTTTCAGTAGGTTCAGTAGGTTGAGGAGCAACTCTTTGCTCTACTGGTCGGGGTGAAGATGCCCCGAACAAGCCCCTCAAAGGATTATGTTCCATAGTAACAAGTGATAGTAAATTTCAGCACACTATATAAATTTTTCCTTACCAAATTCCACCTACGAAAGGCTCTTCACTCCCCGGCAACGGCGGCAGAAAAGAGTATTGATGACCCAAAAGTGTAGGGGATCTATCGTAGCCTTTTCGATAAGTAAGAGTGTCGAACCCAACGAGGAGCAGAAGGAAATGATAAGCAGTTTTCAGTAAGGTATTCTCTGCAAGCACTTAAATTATCGGTAACAGATAGTTTTGTGATAAGGTAATTTGTAACGAGTAGCAAGTAATAAAAGTAAATAAGGTGCAGCAAGATGGCCCAATCCTTTTTGTAGCAAAGGACAAGCCTGGACAAACTCTTATATGAAGGAAAGTGCTCCCGAGGACACATGGGAATTAGTGCCAAGCTAGTTTTCATCACGTTCATATGATTCGCGTTCGGTACTTTGATAATTTGATATATGGGTGGACCGATGCTTGGGTGCTGCCCTTACTTGGACAAGCATCCCACTTATGATTAACCCTATTGCAAGCATCCGCAACTACAACAGAAGTATTAAGGTAAACCTAACCATAGCATGAAACATATGGATCCAAATCAGCCCCTTACGAAGCAACGCATAAACTAGGGTTTAAGCTTCTGTAACTCTAGCAACCCATCATCTACTTATTACTTCCCAATGCCTCCCTCTAGACCCAAATAATGGTGAAGTGTCATGTAGTCGACGTTCACATGACACCACTAGAGGGATGACAACATACATATCATCAAAATATCGAACGAATACCAAATTCACACGACTACTTATAGCAAGACTTCCCCCATGTCCTCAGGAACAAACGTAACTACTCACAAAGGATATTCATGTTCATAATCAGAGGGGTATTAATATGCATAATGGATCTGAACATATGACCTTCCACCAAGTAAACCAACTGGCATCAACTACAAGGAGTAATCAACACTACTAGCAACCCACATGTACCAATCTGAGGTTTGGATACAAAGATTGGATACAAGAGATGAACTAGGGTTTGAGATGAGATGGTGCTGGTGAAGATGTTGATGGAGATTGACCCCCTCCCGATGAGAGGATCATTGGTGATGGCGATGGTGATGATTTCCCCCTCCTAGAGGGAAGTTTCCCCGGCACAACAGCTCTGCCGGAGCCATAGATTGGTTTCGCCAAGGTTCCGCCTCGTGGCGGCGGAGTTTCTTCCCGAAAGCTTGCTTATGATTTTTTCCTCGACGAAAGACTCCATATAGCCAAAGATGGGCATCGGAGGGCCACCAGGGGGCCCACAAGGTAGGGGGGCGCGCCCAGGGGGGTAGGGCGCACCCCCCACCCTCGTGGCCAGGGTGTGGGCCCCCTCTGGTACTTTCTTCGCTCAGTATTTTTTTTAATTCCAAAAATGACTTCCGTGAAGTTTCAGGACTTTTGGAGCTGTGCAGAATAGGTCTCTAATATTTGCTCCTTTTCCAGCCCAGAATTCCAGCTGCCGGCATTCCCTCTCTTCGTGTAAACCTTGTAAAATAAGAGAGAATAGGCATACGTATTGTGACATAATGTGTAATAACATCCCATAATGCATTAAATATCGATATAAAAGCATGATGCAAAATGGACGTATCACGTGTCTCTCCCAAAAGGTGTATACAGCAAGGATGATTGTGGCAAACAAAAAAGCAAAGACTCAAATCATACAAGACGCTCCAAGCAACACACATATCATGTGGCAAATAAAAATATAGCCTCAAGTAAAGTTACTGATAGACGAAGACGAAAGAGGGGATGCCTTCCTGGGGCATCCCCAAACTTAGGCCCTTTGGCCTCTGTGAATATAACCTTGGGGTGCCTTGGGCATCCCAAAGCTTAGTCTCTTGCCACTCCTTATTCCATAGTCCAACAAATCCTTACCCAAAACTTGAAAACTTCACAACACAAAACTTCAACAGAAAATCTCGTAAGCTTCGTTAGTATAAGAAAATAAATCACCACTTCTAGTACTGTTGTGAACTCATTATTTATTTATATTGGTGTAATATATACTATATTCCAACTTTTCCATGGTTCATACCCCCCGATACTAGCCATAGATTCATCAAAATAAGCAAACAACACGCGAAAAACAGAATCTGTCAAAAACAGAACAGTCTGGAGCAATCTGTAATCCCCCCATACCTATGTAACTCCAAAAATCCCGAGAAATTAGGAAGTCCTAAGAAATTTGTTTATTAATGTTCTTCCAAAATAATCAATATTTTATGATGTTCTTGTTGAAAACGATAATTGCTTTCGTGAGTGCAAAAGTTTCTGTTTTTCAGCAAGATCAAATCCACTATCACCGTAAGCTATCCCAAAGGTCTTACTTGGCACAAACACTAATTAGAACACAAAACCACATCTAACCATAGGCTATATGAAATATTTATTGCAAAACAGAACCTAAAAATCAAAAACAAAAATAAAATTGTGTTGCCTCCCAACAAGCGCTATTGTTTAATGCCCCTAGCTAGGCATAAACACATGAATAGATCTAAGTATTCTCATCTTTGGCATGCAATCCATGAAAGGCTCTCATAATAGATTCATAAGGCAATTTAATTTTATTTCTAGGGAATTGTTCCATGCCTTTCCTTAGTATAAATTGAAATCTAATGTTTCCTTCTTTCATATCAATAATTGCACCAATCGTTCTAAGGAAAGGTCTACCAAGAATAATAGAACATATAGGATTGCAATCTATATCAAGAACAATGAAATCTATGGGCACATAATTCCTATTAGCAACAATAAGAACATCATTAATTCTTCCCATAGGTTTCTTAATAGTGGAATCTGCAAGATGCAAATTTAAAGAACAATCATCAAATTCACGAAAACCTAACACATCACATAAAGTTTTCGGAATTGTAGAAACACTAGCACCCAAATCACACAAAGCATATGATTCATAATCTTTAATCTTAATCTTAATAGTAGGTTCCCACTCATCATAAAGTTTTATAGGGATAGAAACTTCTAATTCAAGCTTTTCTTCAAAAGATTGCATCATAGCATCAACGATATGTTTAGTAAAAGCTTTGTTTTGATTATAAGCATGAGGATAATTCAACATGGATTGCAACAAGGAAATAAAATATATTAAAGAACAATTATCATAATTAAATTCCTTGAAATCCAAAAGAGTGGGTTCATTGCTATCTAAAGTTTTGACCTCTCCAATCCCACTTTTATCAATTTTTGTATCAAGATCTACAAACTCCGAATCATTAGGACACCTTCTAACTAAATTTGACTAATCTCCAGTCCCATCTTTATAAAGATTCACATTGGAAAACAAATATTCAATAGGAGTCGCATCAATCACTTTAAGATCTTCATCATTATTTTCACGGAAACTAGAAGAACACACATTTATAAACCAATCTTTCTTAGTACGCATCTTAGCGGTTCTTTCCTTGTACTCATCAATAGAAATTCTCATGGCTTTGAGAGACTCATTGATATCATGCTTAGGTGGAATAGATATAAGTTTCAAAGAATCAACATCAAGAGAAATTATATCCATGTTCCTAGCAAAATCATCAATTTTAAGCAATTTTTCTTCAATCAAAGCATTGGAATTCTATTGTGAATTTATAAATTCTTTAACACTATTCTCAAAATCAGAGGGCATCTTATTATAATTTCCATGAGAATTGTTGTAGGAGTTACCATAATTATTAGAGGAATTACTAGGAAACGGCCTAGAATTAAAATTACCTCTATACGTGATATGTCTCCGTCGTATCTATAATTTTCGATTGTTCCATGCCAATATTCTACAACTTCCATATACTTTTGGCAACTTTTTATACTATTTTTTGGGACTAACATATTGATCCAGTGCCCAGTGCCAGTTCCTATCTGTTGCATGTTTTATGTTTCGCAGAATATCCATACCAAACGGGATAAAAACAGACGGAGCTTATTTTTGGAGTACTTGGAAAATTCCAGAAGAAAAATCCACGCGAGACGGTGCCCGATGTGGCCACGAGGCAGGGGGGCACGCCTGCCCCCTGGGCGTGCCCCTGACCCTCGTGGGCCACCCATAAGGCGGTTGATGCCCTTCTTCGGCCGCAAGAAAGCTAATTTTCGTTAAAAAAATCATGGTGAAGGTTTCCATCCAATCGGAGTTACGGATCTCCATATATACCCGAAACGGTGAAAGGGCAGGAGAACAGAACACAGAAATAGAGAGAGACAGAGAGACAGATCCAATCTCGGAGGGGCTCTCACCCCTCCCGTGCCATGGAGGCCATGGACCAGAGGGGAAAACCTTCTCCCATCTAGGGAGGAGGTCAAGGAAGAAGAAGGAGGAGGGGGGCTCTCTCCCCCTCGCTTCCGGTGGCGCCGGAACGCCACGGGGGGCCATCATCATCACCGCGATCTACACCAACACCTCCACCATCTTCACCAACATCTCCATCACCTTCCCCCCTCTATCTACAGCGGTCCACTCTCCCGGAACCCGATGTACCCTCTACTTGAACATGGTGCTTTATGCTTCATATTATTATCCAATGATGTGTTGCCATCCTATGATGTTTGAGTAGATTTTCGTTGTCCTATCGGTAGTTGATGAATTGCTATGATTGATTTAATTTGCTTGTGGTTATGTTGCTATCCTTTGGTGCCCATCATATGATTGTGTGCGTGGATCACACCCTAGGGTTAGTTGTATGTTGATAGGACTATGTATTGGAGGGCAAGAGTGATAGAAGCTTCAACCTAGCATAGAAATTGATGCATACGGGATTGAAGGGGGACCAATATACCTTAATGCTATGGTTGGGTTTTACCTTAATAAACATTAGTAGTTGCGTATGCTTGCTAATAGTTCCAATCATAATGCATAGAATTCCAAGTCAGGGACGACATGCTAGCAGTGGCCTCTCCCACATAACACTTGCTATCGGTATAGTAAAGTAGTCAATTGCTTAAGGGACAATTTCACAACTCCTACCACCGCTTTTTCACACTCGCTATATTTACTTTATTTTTTCTTTATCTAAACAGCCCCTACCTTTTATTTACTTGCTCTTTATTATCTTCCAAACCTATCCAACAACACCTACAAAGTACTTCTAGTTTCATACTTGTTCTAGGTAAAGCGAACGTCAAGTGTGCGTAGAGTTGTATCGGTGGTCGATAGAACTTGAGGGAATATTTGTTCTACCTTTAGCTCCTCGTTGGGTTCGACACTCTTACTTATCGAAAACTGTTGCGATTCCCTATACTTGTGGGTTATCAAGACCTTTTTCTGGGGCCGTTGCCAGGGAGCAATAGCGTGGGGTGAATATTCTCGTGTGTGCTTGTTTGCTTTATCACTAAGTAATTTTTATTTGCTGTTCTTAGTTGTTATCTATCTTTAGTTATGGGTAGGAAACGTAAAATACCAAAAAAATTAGTTGTACCTACTAAACCAATGGTTGAAGAACCACTCAAAATCTATCACACTGCTGAAGCTTATTACTTGGATCATCTTTGATCCCTATGTGCTCGTGCTGAAACCCCAACTAGCTTAGTTGAGGGCAAATCTTTAGATGAGCATGCTTGTTATGTGCGACACCGAATATCTGAAAAAGGGAAAATTTTACTGGGTCAAATTCATTGTTTGCAATGCTATGCTTGGAATTTATGTGAAATATATGACTTTACTTGTTGTTATGAAAACCCTAAGAAACACCTTCCCTATAAATGTGAGTTTAGTGATAATGGAATCGTATCTTCGTATGCTAAGGGTGTTTATAATTACTATGATGTTCAACAAATTGAAGAATTTGTTGCTTTTAAGGGTGCTT
Organism: Triticum aestivum; assembly: GCF_018294505.1. Taxonomy (NCBI): domain Eukaryota; kingdom Viridiplantae; phylum Streptophyta; class Magnoliopsida; order Poales; family Poaceae; genus Triticum; species Triticum aestivum. The sequence continues at coordinate 501,436,258 of NC_057803.1, forward strand.
ACGAAATTGCTTCTTTGATTGAAAAGTATGATGCTACTCTTTACAAATCTGAAAATTTTGCCATACTTAAATATTGCTATGATAACTATGCTTCTAATGCCTATGTTGAACCATATATCGAGGACTACTCCGCTATCCAAGAAGAGACTAATATTTTGCAGGAGTCTATGAAAGAAGAAATTGATGAAACTGTGAGCTCATTGGATGAAAAAGATGAGGAGGAGAGCGAAGAACAAAAGGAGGAAGAACGGATTAGCTACCCATGCCCACCTTCTAATGAGAGTAACTCTTCAACTCATACATTGTTTAATTTCCCTTCGTGCTTACCGAAGGATGATTGCTATGATGATTGTTATAATCCCGTTGATTCTCTTGAATTATCCCTTTTTGATGATGCTTGTGGTCAAGATGCCAATATGAATTATGCTTATGGAGATGAACTTGCTATAGTTCCTTATGTTAAACATGAAATTGTTGCTATTGCACCCACACATGATAGTCCTATTATCTTTTTTGAATTCTCCCGACTACACTATATCGGAGAAGTTTGCCCTTATTAAGGATTATATTGATGGGTTGCCTTTTACCGTTGCACATGATGCTTTTGATGATTATAATATGCATGTGCTTGCTGCTCCTACTTGCAATTATTATGAGAGAGGAACTATATCTCCACCTCTCTATGTTTCCAATATGATAAAATTGCAAGAAACTGTTTATACTATGCATTGGCCTTTACTTTGTGTGCATGAATTGTTCTTTTATGACATGCCGATGCATAGGAAGAGAGTTAGACTTCGTTGTTGCATGATATATGTTACTTTGTTCTCACTACTAAATTACAAATCATTGTTAGTTAAAATTGGCTTTGATATACCTTGGGATCCGGGTGGATCCATTACTTGAGCACTATATGCCTAGCTTAATGGCTTTAAAGAAAGCGCTGCCAGGGAGACAACCCGGAAGTTTTAGAGAATCATTTATTTCTGTTGTGTGCTTTTATAAAGTTTAGAAATAAAAATAATGTTCCAAGGTTTGCCTTTAGGATGTTTACATTTGCTTGATGGTTTGTACGGTGCAGGACAGAAACTTTGGCTGTAGTACGTGATTTTACATTTTTAGCTGGAACGTCAAATGGTTCTGATTCTTTTTGCACTATATTTCTATGAATTTTTTTTATTGTTCCTAATTTTTGTAGAATTTTTCAAGTACCAGAAGTATGGTGAATATTCAGATTATTACAGACTGTTCTGTTTTAGACAGATTCTGTTTTTGATGCATAGTTTGCTTGTTTTGATGAAACTATCAATTTATATTAGTGGATTAAGCAATGAAAAAGTTATATTACAGTAGACACAATTCAAAAACAAAATATTAATTGGTTTGCAATAGTACTTAGAGTAGTGATTTGCTTTATTATACTGACGGATCTTACTGAGTTTTCTGTTGAAGTTTTATGTGGATGAAGTGTTCGATGATCGAGAAGGTCCCGATGTGAGAAGAAGGAAGAGAGGCAAGAGCTCAAGATTGGGGATGCCCGAGGCACACCAAGTAAATATTCAAGGATACTCAAGCGTCTAAGCTTGGAGATACCCCGGAAGGCATCCCCTCTTTCTTCAACAAGTATCGGTATGTTTTCGGATTCGTTTCGTTCATGCAATATGTGCAATCTTGGAGCGTCTTTTTCATTTAGTTTTCATTTTTATTTTTATGCACCATGCTGGTATGAGATAGTCCTTGGTTGATTTATATAATTCTCATTGCACTTCACTTATATCTTTTGAGTATGGCCTTATAGAATGCTTCATGTGCTTCGCTTATATCATTTGACGTTTGGATTGCCTGTTTCTCTTTACATAGACAACCGCCATTTGTAGAATGCTCTTTTGCTTCACTTATATTTGTTAGAGCATGGGCATATCTTTTGTAGAAATAATAAAACTCTCTTGCTTCACTTATATCTATTTAGAGAGATGACAGGAATTGGTCATTCACATGGTTAGTCATAAAATCCTACATAAAACTTGTAGATCACTGAATATGATGTGTTTGATTCCTTGCAATAGTTTTGTGATATAAAGATGGTGATATTAGAGTCATGCTAGTGGGTAGTTGTGGATTAGTAGAAATACTTGTGTTGAGGTTTGTGATTCCCATAGCATGCATGTATGGTGAACCGTTATGTAACGAAGTTGGAGCATGAGGTATTTATTGATTGTCTTCCTTATGAGTGGCGGTCGGGGACGAGCGATGGTATTTTCCTACCAATCTATCCCCCTAGGGGCATGCGTAGTAGTACTTTGCTTCGAGGGCTAATAAACTTTTGCAATAAGTATGTGAGTTCTTTATGACTAATGTTGAGTCCATGGATTATAGGCACTCTCACCCTTCCACCATTGCTAGCCTCTCTAGTACCACACAACTTTTGCCGGTACCATAAACCCACCATATACCTTCCTCAAAACAGCCACCATACCTACCTATCATGGCATTTCCATAGCCATTCCGAGATATATTGCCATGCAACTTTCATCATCATCATATACATGACTTGAGCATTCATTGTCATATCGCTTTGCATGATGTTTTCATGGCTTGTCCATCTTTTTTATGCCATTGCTACGCTAGATCATTGCACATCCCGGTACACCGTCGGAGGTATTCATATAGAGTCACATCCTTGTTCTAGTATTGAGTTGTAAGTAAATAGAAGTGTGATGATCATCATTATTAGAACATTGTCCCATGTGAGGTTATCAAAATAAAAGTGTCCAAAGAAGCCCCCCAAAAGAGATAGAGAGGCCAAAGAAGCCTACAAAAAAAGAAAACAAAAAAAATTGAGAGAAAAAGAGAGAAGGGGCAATGTTACTATCCTTTTACCACACTTGTGCTTCAAAGTAGCACCATGTTCTTCATATAGAGAGTCTCTTGAGTTATCACTTTCATATACTAGTGGGAATTTTCATTATAGAACTTGCCTTGTATATTCCAACGATGGGCTTCCTCAAATGCCCTAGGTCTTCATGAGCAAGCAAGTTGGATGCACACCCACTTAGTTTCAGTTTGAGCTTTCATATACTTATAGCTCTAGTGCATCCGTTGCATGGCAATCCCTACTCACTCACATTGATATCTATTGATGGGCATCTCCATAGCCCGTTGATACGCCTAGTTGATGTGAGACTATATTCTCCTTTTTGTCTTCTCCACAATCACCATTCTATTCCACCTATAGTGCTATATCCATGGATCACGCTCATGTATTGCGTGAGGGTTGAAAATGCTGAAGCGCGTTAAAAAGTATGAACCAATTGCTCGGCTTGTCATCGGGGTTGTTCATGATGTGAGTATTTTGTGTGAAGAAGATGGAGCATAGCCAGACTATATGATTTTGTAGGGATAACTTTCTTTGGCATTGTTATTTTGAAAAGACATGATTGCTTTATTAGTGGCCTTGAAGTATTATTGTTTTTATGTCAAATGATAGACTATTGCTTGGAATCACTCGTATCTTAATATTCATGCCATGATTAGATATGTGATCAAGATTATGCTAGGTAGCATTCCACATCAAAAATTATCTTTTTTATCATTTACCTACTCGAGGACGAGCAGGAATTAAGCTTGGGGATGCTGATACGTCTCCGTCATATCTATAATTTTTATTGTTCCATGCCAATATTCTACAAATTTCATATACTTTTGGCAACTTTTTATACTATTTTTTGGGACTAACATATTGATCCAGTGCCCAGTGCCAGTTCCTGTCTGTTGCATGTTTTATGTTTCGCAGAATATCCATATTAAACGGAATCCAAATGGATAAAAACGGACGGAGCTTATTTTTGGAATATTTGGAAAATTTCGGAAGAAAAATCCACACGAGACGGTGCCCGAGGTGGCCACGAGGCAGGGGGGCGCGCCCCTGACCCTCGTGGGACACCCGTAAGGTGGTTGATGCCCTTCTTCGGCCGCAAGAAAGCTAATTTTCGAGGGGGGGGGGAATCACGGCGAAGGTTTTGATCCAATCGGAGTTAGGGATCTCCATATATACCCGAAACGGTGAAAGGGCAGGAGAACAGAATGCAGAAATAGAGAGAGACAGAGAGACAGATCCAATCTCGGAGTGGCTCTCGCCCCTACCGTGCCATGGAGGCCATGGACCAGAGGGGAAATCCTTCTCCCATCTATGGAGGAGGTCAAGGAAGAAGAAGAAGGAGGGGGTTCTCTCCCCCTCGCTTCCGGTGGCGCCGGAACGCCCCCGGGGGCCATCCTCATCACCGCGATCTACACCAACACCTCCGCCATCTTCACCAACATATCCATCACCTTTCCCCCTCTATCTACAGCGGTCCACTCTCCCGTAACTCGCTGTACCCTCTACTTGAACATGGTGCTTTATGCTTCATATTATTATCCAATGATGTGTTGCCATCCTATGATGTCTGAGTAGATTTTCGTTGTCCTTCAGTGGTTGATGAATTGCTATGATTGATTTAATTTGCTTGTGGTTATGTTGCTGTCCTTTGGTGCCCATCATATGATTGCGCGCGTGGATCACACCCTAGGGTTAGTTGTATGTTGATAGGACTATGTATTGGAGGGCAAGAATGACAGAAGCTTCAACCTAGCATAGAAATTGATGCATACGGGATTGAAGGGGGACCAATATACCTTAATGCTATGGTTGGGTTTTAGCTTAATGAACATTAGTATTTGCGGATGCTTGCTAGTAGTTCCAATCATAAGTGCATAGAATTCCAAGTCAGGGATGACATGCTAGCAGTGGCCTCTCCCACATAATACTTTCTATCGGTCTAGTAAAGTAGTCAATTGCTTAAGGGACAATTTCACAACTCCTACCACCGCTTTTTCACACTTGCTATATTTACTTTATTTTTTCTTTATATAAACAGCCCCTACCTTTTATTTACTTGCTCTTTATTATCTTGCAAACCTATCCAACAACACCTACAAAGTACTTCCAGTTTCATAATTGTTCTAGGTAAAGCGAACGTCAAGCGTGCGTAGAGTTGTATCGGTGGTCGATGGAACTTAAGGGAATATCTGCTCTACCTTTAGCTCCTCGTTGGGTTCGACACTCTTACTTATCGAAAACTGTTGCGATCCCCTATACTTGTGGGTTATCAATACACGTTATTACCAAAATTGTTACAAAATTCACATCCATAGATTCATTATTGTTTTCAATCAAAGTAGACAAAGGCATATCATTACGATCAATAGGAACACTCTTGCTAGCAAACAATTTCATAATCTCATCCATCTTTCCACTCAAAACATTAATCTCTTCAATAGCATGCACCTTTTTACTAGTGGAAGATCTTTCGGTATGCCATTGAGAATAATTAACCATAATATTATCTAGGAGTTTAGTAGCTTCTCCTAAAGTAATTTCCATAAAAGCGCCTCCCGCGACTGAATGTAAAAGTTTTCTAGAAGCAAAATTCAATCCGGCATAAAAAATTGTATAATCATCCACAAATTCAAACCATGCGTAGGGCAATTTCTAATCATTAATTTCATCCTCTCCCAAGATTGTGCAACATGTTCATGATCAAGTTGCTTAAAATTCATAACATCGTTCCTAAGGGAGATGATCTTAGCGGGAGGAAAATACTTGGAAATAAAAGCATCTTTACACTTCTTCCTTGAATCAATACTATTTTTAGGCAAAGATGAAAACCAAGTTTTAGCGCGATCGCTAAGCGAGAACGAAAATAGCTTCAATTTAACAATATCATTATCCACATATTTTTTCTTTTGCATATCACACAAATCAATGAAATTATTAAGATGGGATGTGGCATCTTCATTGGGAAGGACAGAAAATCGATCTTTCATAACAAGATTCAGCAAAGCGGTATTTATTTCACAAGATTCAGCATTAGCATCGGGAGCAATCAGAGTACTAATAAAATCATTGTTGTTGCTGTTGGAAAAATCACACAATTTGGTATTATCTTGAGCCATCATGACAAAGCAAGCAATCCAACACACGAGCACAAAAAAAAACAAGCAAAGAAGACGAACGGAAGAAGGGCGAAGAGAAGGCGATTCTTTTTGAAAATCATTTTAGAAGTGGGGGAGAGGAAAACGAGAGGCAAATGGTGAATAATGTAAGCGAGGGATGAGAGTTTATGATTGGTACTTGGTATGTCTCGGCTTGGCGTAAATCTCCCCGGCAACGGCGCCAGAAATCCTTCCTACTGCCTCTTGAGCTTGCGTTGGTTTTTCCCTTGAAGATGAAAGGGTTATGCAGCAAAGTAGTGTAAGTATTTCCCTCAGTTTTTGAGAACCAAGGTATCAATCCAGTAGGAGACAACGCGCCAAACCACTGAATACCTGCACAAACAAACACCAACTTGCACCCAATGTGATAAGGGGTTGTCAATCCCTTCATGGTTATTTCCAAAGTGAGATCTGATATAGATGGATAAGCGGTAAAGTAATATTTTTGGTATTTTTGGTTTATGGAATGGAAAGTAAAAGATTGCAAAGAATGTAAATCAGAAACTAAAATTATAGATCGGAAACTTATACGATGGAAAATAGATTTGGGGGCCATAGGTTTCACTAGAGGCTTCTCTCAAGATAGAAATTATTACGGTGGATGAAAAAATTACTGCCAAACAATTGATAGAAAATCGCAAAGTTATGACGATATCTAAGGCAATGATCATGAATATAGGCATCATGTCCGTGTCAAGTAGACCGAAATGATTCTGCATCTACTACTATTACTCCACACATCGACCGACTCCTGCCTGCATATAGAGTATTAAGTTCATAAGAACAGAGTAACACATTAAGTAAGATGACACGATGTAGCGGGATTAAGTCAAGCAATATGATGAAAACCCCATCTTGTTATCCTCGATGGAAACAATACAATACATGTCAGTTCCCCTTCTGTCACTAGGATCGAGCACCACAAGATTGAACCCAAAGTTAAGCACTTCTCCCGTTGCAAGAAAAACCAATGTAGTTGGCCAAACCAAATTGATAGTTCGAAGAGACTTGCAAAGATACCAAATCATGCATAAAAGAATTCAGAGAAGATTTAAATAATATTCGTACATAAGTTGATCATGAATCCACAATTCATCGGATCTCGGCAAACACACCGTAAAAGAGTATTACATCGTATAGATCTCCAGGAACATCGAGGAGAACATGGTATTGAGAATCAAAGAGAGAGAAGAAGCCATCTAGCTACTAGCTATGGACCCGTAGGTCTGTGGTAAACTACTCACGCTTCATCGGAGAGGCAATGGTGTTGATGTAGAAGCCCTCCATGATCGAATCCCCCTCCCGCGGGATGCCGGAAAAGGCTCCTAGATGGGATCTCACAGGTACAGAAGGTTGCGGTGGTGGAAAAGTGGTTTCGTGGCTCCCCTGGAAGTTTTCGAGGTATATGAGAATATATAGGAGGAAGATCTAGGTCAGGGGTCACCGAGGGGCCCACAAGGTCGGGGGCGCGCCCTACCCCCCTTGGCGCGCCCTCCACCCTTGTGGCTGCCTCGTGGCTCTTCTTACCTACACTCCAAGTCTCTTGGGTGTCTATTGGTCCAAGAAAATCATCGCGAAAGTTTTATTCTGTTTGGACTCCATTTGGTATTCCTTTTCTACGAAACTCTAAGACAAGGAAAAAACAGAAACTGACACTGGGCTCTAGGTTAATAGGTTAGTCCCAAAAATCATATAAAATAGCATATTAATGCATATAAAACATCCAAAATAGATAATATAATAGCATGGAACAATCAAAAAGTATAGATACGTTGGAGACGTATCAGCCCTCTCCTCCAAGTACCGGTCCTTCTTCACCAGAAGCTCCCTTTGGTTGCCTCTCTCTCTTTATGAAGAGCAGCCTGCAACACCAATCCTCATTAGCATTGTAATCATCGATGGCCGCACACACAATGTAATGGAGAGGAAAGAAATCTGAGTCCGTATAACTAACCTCGAATGCGAGCTCCATTGGCCATGGACGAGGCTTTATCTCAGGGGCGGAGCTCGTTTGGCGCGCCTTGATCTCCAGGAGAGTGCTAGGAGAGCGTACAAGTCCATCTCCAATGGATATAGAGCCATGGGACCTCCCGCCACCAGATAACTTCACTGATGTCTACTACGAAACCTTCTTCTTGTAGACATTGTTGGGCCTCCAAGTGCAGAGTTTTGTAGGACATCATCAAGTTTCCCTCAAGTGGATGACCTAAGGTTTATCAACCCATGGGAGGCATAGGATGAAGATGGTCTCTTTCAAACAACCCTGCAACCAAATAACGAAGATTCTCTTATGTCCCCAACACACCCAATACAATGGTAAGTTGTATAGGTGCACTAGTTTGGCGAAGAGATGGTGATATAAGTGTAATAGAGATGGTAGATATATGTTTTTGTAATCTGAAAAATATAAAAACAGTAAGGTAGTAAGTGGTAAAAGTGAGCTAAAATGGTATTGCAATGCTTGGAAACAAGGCCTAGGGTTCATACTTTCACTAGTGGAAGTTCTCTCAACAATGATAACATAATTAGATCATATGGCAATCCCTCAACGTGCAACAAAAGTCACCCCAAAGTTCCTATCACGAAGAACATAAGATGAAATTGCTTGTAGGGTACGAAACCACCTCAAATTTATTCTTTCCGATCAATCCATTGGGCTATTCCTATAAGTGTCACAAATAGCCCTAGAGTTCGTAGTACAATAACACCATATGACACACATCAATCAACCCTAATGTCACCTAGATACTCCAATGTCACCACAAGTATCCGTGGGTCAATTATACGATATGCATCAAACAACTTTAGATTCATAATATTTGATCCAACATAAAGAACCACAAAGAGTGCCCCAAGATTTCTATCGGAGAAACAAGGACAAAAACGTGCATCAACCCCTATGTATAGATTACCCCAATGTCACCTCGGGAATCCGCGAGTTGAGTGCCAAAACATACATCAAGTGAATCAATAGAATACCCCATTGTCACCACGGGTATCCCATGCAAGACATACATCAAGTGTTCTTAAGAATTACAACCCGATACTTAGAACAAAATATGACTCTATATGATTATTTCTGGTGGTGTACCGGGATGTGCAATGAATCAAGAGTGACATGTATGAAAAAATTATGAACGGTGGTTGTGCCACAAATATGATGTGAACTCCATAATCATGCAAAGCAATATGACAATGATAATGTGTGTCATAATAAACGGAATGGTGGAAAGTTGCATGACAATATATCTCGGAATGGCTATGGAAATGCCATAATAGGTAGGTAAGGTGGCTGTTTTGAGGAAGGTATATGGTGGGTGTATGATATCGACGAAAGTTGCGGGGTACTAGACAGGTTAGCAATGGTGGAAGGGTGAGAGCACGTATAATCCATGGACTCAACATTAGTCATAAAGAACTCACATACTTATTACAAAAATCTATTAGTTATCAAAACAAAGTACTACGCGCATACTCCTAGGAGATAGATTGGTAGGAAAAGACCATCGCTCGTCCCCGACCGCCACTCATAAGTAAGACAATCAATAAATACCTCATGCTCTAACTTTGTTACATAATGGTTCACCATATGTGCATGCTACGGGAATCACAAACCTTAACACAATTATTTCTCAAATTCACAACTACTCACTAGCGTGAATGTAACATCCCAATTTTCAATTTGGATGTTATTTAGATCATTCATATGCATTCATCACTTGTGCATTTTTGAATTTTTTTATTTGAAATTTTGATCCTAGAAACCTTACGCAACTCAAGGACCAATCGAGAGAGTTGGAGGTTTTCGTAAAAATCCATTTTTGAATTTTCAAAATTGGCAAATTGGATCAAAGTGATTTATTCGAAATTATTTTTCCAATTATTTCATATAAATAAAATAATGAGAGAAGATAATATGACTTCTTCAAAAAAATAGCAAACAAATATTGGAAATTTAATTTTGAATAAAAATATATTTTATTTGATTTGATTTGCGTGTCTAATTATTTTTACTAAAAAATTTATTTTTATTTTAGGCATTGAGGTCCAGAAAAATGTTCACGTAGCCCATTTAATTAGGAGGGAATTATGTGAATTTTTCTGGAATTTTTAAAAATATTTTTATTAGGTTTTTCCTATTTTTCGTATTTTCGGAAAATGTTAAAAAAATAACTTCTTGGCCGCCGAACTGGGCCGAAGCCATCCGGCAACCGCCTTCGTCCCCGTGCCTGACCAGGACTCCTCCCGGAGTCCGGCGCCGACATGGCCTCTGCCGCCCCCTCCCGCAAGCCGACGCCCCTGCCTTTATAAACCGCCGCCTCCTCTCCCCACCACCGCCGCCAACCACTGCCTCCTCTCGCAGCCACAGCCGCCGCCGCACCGAGCCGCGCTGCCGCTCGCCTCGCTGCCGCCAGCCGCCCGTCGCCAGAGCCCGCCGCTGCCGGAGCCGCCCGCTGCCCGATCTCCGACCCGACCCGCAGGTTTTTCCGGTCCGGTAATAAACCATCCCCGGTTCGTCAGTTTTCTTTTAGTGTTCGTTTTTTGTTTTGGTTTGTTTAGGTTTTTTCTCGGTTCGATCTATCTACCGAACGTTCGTTCATTTAGATCTGTTAACAATCGGTTTTGTTCGTAAGTCTCTCGTAGCAGACGTTCGTCCGATATATTTTTTCTTTTTCTGTTTATTTTCGGCGAGGGATCCATCCGTAACTTTTTGCTTGTTTACCCAAACCCATTGGAACCAACGCCAAATTCTTCATTCTGATCCCTCTATCCAGATAACCAACTTAACCATGTTTTTGAAAGTTTAAAATTTGGTTTCAAACAGATTTGAATTTGAACTTCTTTTGATCGTAACTTGAGTTTTTAACTCCGATTTAGTTGATTCTTTTTGCAAATCGAAGTTCTTGACCTAAACTTTCTGTTAAGATCTTTTTCTTTGGTTGGATTTTCATCTTCATGATTGAGTGCTTCTTGCTACCTCTTGAGCACTGCGTTGGATTTCCCAGAAGAGGAGAGGATGATGCAGCAGAGTAGCGTAAGTATTTCCCTCAGTTTTTGAGAACCAAGGTGTCAATCCAGTAGGAGGCTACGCGCGAGTCCCTCGTACCTACAGAAAAACAATAGCTCAACGCAACCAACACGCTTAGGGGTTGTCAATCCCTTCACGGTCACTTACGAAAGTGAGATCTGATAGAGATGATAAATAATATTTTTGGTATTTTTGGTATAGAGATGCAAAGTAAAATGTAAAAGCAAAGTAAAAGCAAAGCAATAATAAAGTGATGGAGATTAATATGATGAGAAAGAGACCCGAGGGCCATAGGTTTCACTAGTGGCTTCTCTCACGAGCATAAGTATTCTACGATGGGTGAACAAATTACTGTTGAGCAATTGACAGAATTGAGCATAGTTATGAGAATATCTAGGTATGATCATGTATATAGGCATCACGTCCGAGACAAGTAGACCGACTTCTGCCTGCATCTACTACTATTACTCCACTCATCGACTGCTATCCAGCATGCATCTAGAGTATTAAGTTAAAAACAGAGTAACGCCTTAAGCAAGATGACATGATGTAGAGGGATAGTTTCATGCAATATGATAAAAAACCCATCTTGTTATCCTCGTTGGCAACGATACAATACATGCCTTGTTGCCCCTTCTGTCACTAGGAAAGGACACCGCAAGATCGAACCCAAAGCTAAGCACTTCTCCCATGGCAAGAAAAGCCAATCTAGTAGGCCAAACCAAACTGATAATTCGAAGAGAATTGCAAAGATAACCAATCATACATAAAAGAATTCAGAGAAGATTCAAATATTATTCATAGATAGACTTGATCATAAACCCACAATTCACCGGTCTCAACAAACACACCGCAAAAAGAAGATTACATCGAATAGATCTCCATGAGAGAGGGGGAGAACATTGTATTGAGATCCAAAAAGAGAGAATAAGCCATCTAGCTACTAACTATGGACCCGTAGGTCTGAAGTAAACTACTCACACTTCATCGGAGGGGCTTGGTTGATGATGTAGAAGCCCTCCATGATCGATGCCCCCTCCGGTGGAGCTCCAGAACAGGCCCCAAGATGGGATCTCGTGGATACAGAAAGTTGCGGTGGTGGAATTAGGTTTTTGGCTCCATATCTGATCGTTTGGGGGTACGTGGGTATATATAGGAGGAAGAAGTATGTCGGTGGAGCAACAGGGGGCTCACGAGGGTGGGGGCGCGCCTGGTAGGGTAGGGCGCACCCCCCTACCTCGTGGCCTCCTGTTACGTGCCTTGACGTAGGGTCCAAGTCTCCTGAGTTGTATTCAGTGAGAAAATCACGTTCCCAAAGGTTTCATTCCGTTTGGACTCCGTTTGATATTTCTTTTCTTTGAAACCCTAAAACAGGCAAAAAAACAGTAATTCTGGGCTGGGCCTCCGGTTAATAGGTTAGTCCCAAAAATAATATAAAAGTGGATAATAAAGCCCAATAATGTCCAAAACAGTAGATAATATAGCATGGAGCAATCAAAAATTATAGATACGTTGGAGACGTATCACTTATGTATGATATTGTTTGTCTATGATAGATTTTCCGGAGTGCGAAGCTTGGTACTACGAATCTCTAGTGTTTGCCGATCGTCAGCAAGGCAAGTTACACTTTGATCATACCCTTTATTACCCAGTTTTTATGCATTAGTTACACCCTCAAACATTGCATGAGTAGGATTGGGAACATGTGGTTATTGCTATGTAGTTGATGAGGTAGGAAGCTAATACCTTTGATCACCCCGCGAATATACTTATGCTCGTATTGCTTAGCCATGCTCGTAGACGGGGATTGGTATGTGAGAATCATGAAAGTTGTGAGAGATATTAACTAAGGGAAAACTTAGGGTGGCGACTTTAATACACATCTGGGTGGATTGTTTGTGGGCACCTGGGGAATCAATTGTTGTCCTAGGAGATCCCGGGGTACCCGTGTGATCATCCTATGGAATGCCACCCAGGCTCAAAGGGATCATAAGATTATTCATGCTTAGAAACTTCTGGGTGCAGCCACAAGCCAGTATGGGCTATGGCATAGTTGAGTAAGTTGTGGGAAACCTTTCCATGATGGGCTAGCAGATGTAGGGGAATTGTAGGTGTACCAGCCTATCTATCGGTTAAGGGGACCTCTTCCGAAAGGCCATGTCTCGATATTCCAATCATGGATGCGGTCGAGTCTTGTGGGGAAATGTGCGCAAACCTCTCCAGAGTGTACAAACTAATCATGATTAGTCGTGTCCCCGGTTATGAACATTTTGAGTATCTGATATTTGATTTATTGGTTGATCTCATCACTTACTTAATAAAATTGTTGTGTTATTATTATTATTATTATTATTATTATTATTATTATTATTATTATTATTATTATTATTATTACTTGATAATTATGGGATTGAGTTGGGGTTACCTTCTCAATAATGGCATAAACTTGGTATTACATAAAATCTATTCCTTTGTTGTAGGGAAAATTTAGCTTTATGCAAATATTAAACTTAGAGCCTTCACCAGCTAAATATGCATGTGGTGATAGCTATTGTTCATCATGGCTCTATAGAGTGATCTTGCCAGCATATTCCATGTGCTGACCTACACGGCTGCAACGTCTCATGTTACAGAATTTTCAGACGAGGATTAAGGTGCGATAGGTCGTTGTCTTGCACTCAGTTTTGCCGTGGAGTTGGATGGACTCATTTACCTTCAAAGCTTCTGCGGTTATTTTATTAGATGGCCTTTAGCCATATTATTGTAATAACCACTCTTTATGAGGACCTTGATGTAATAAGTGTGTGATTGAATTCTATTATAATTCCTCGAGTATTGTGTGTGTCAGCATATCGATCCAGGGATGACACTAAAGCATAGAGACTTCGATCCATTGGGACCAGGTCGCTACAAGATGGTATTAGAGCACATGCTGACTGTAGGACGCGGCCACTAGAAAAAGACACATGATTCTCTTCTCTACTCATTTCTAATTCTTCTCTATTTCTACTCTATAGATGTCGGACCCCGGGAACAAGTTCACTCTGCCGGATGATGACACCCCATTCGAATGACACTTGAAGGAAGTCGCCAAGTACCTGAACATTGGCATACCAAGCTTCATCGGAACCTTCAATGCAACTTTACCAAAAGAGGAGTGATGGACGATTCAAGTTCGTGTCCCTGAGAGGACTTTTGCACCAATTACCGAGCCCATTGAGTTTTCTTTTGATGCACCAACCTAGAGCTTAGGAAAGAGCATGGCCGCCCACATCACCATTGGACGCATAGGCGAGGTGTACAACAAGTATCTTAAGGACACCGTCTATCAGATATGTGGACGCCGGGATGAGCAATGGGAGATGATTCACACCAGGAAGGATGGATCTATTGCAACCTACATACAGGAGTTGAACCAGCACATTCATCGATATGAGAATCAGATGTGTGCTAACATGATAGATACCAAGAAGGTGATGACCCGGAATATGGAGCTAGAAGAGGAACTCAAGGCGACTCGCGATGGATATGAAGAGGAAATTTCTGTGCTACTGGAGTAGAATGAAAACCTAAGGAAGAAGATAGGAATATCTGTAGTGAAACCGGAACTTGAAGTGGACATTCGTTCTGAAGACTACATCATACTCGATGACACCGACACCGACAGTGATGCTGAAGAAGATAGAGATGACGAGGACAGTGATGATTTTGAAGACGAAGCTAGAGCTGATATTATGGAGTCTTCCACTGATCAAAATTTCTAGTCGACCACCATATTACTATTAGAATTCTTCCAAGAAGTTAGAAATCATTTGCAAGATCTTGTAATAGTAGCTTAGATCAATTGTATGAATCTTGTTTGAAATTGAGTGGTGTGAACTGAATATGTTTGTCTCATGTGCATATGGGTAGTGAAATATCTCTTTAGACCCTATTCTATTCTATTCTCACCTCTCTAACCTATCAGGTGCCTCCGAGACGTGACCCCGGATTCGTTTTCCCGCCAGAGCTCACCTAGTTGATCCAACAGCAGAATGCCTTGATGTAGTTGCTCATCCAGAACCAAGGCAACAACAACAACAACAACCCACCGCCACCACCCCTAGTTGAGAACCTAGCCCGTTTCCTAAGGTTGAATCCACCGGTATTATCTAGCAGCACCGAGTTGATTGTTGCTGATGATTGGCTCCGCAAGATCGGAAGGGAGCTAACAACTGTTGGATGCACGGAGGTGGAGAAGGTGCGTTTCGCCGTACATCGGCTTGATGGACCCGCAACCTCATGGTGGGAGAACTACACCACCACCTTTCCCGTGGCCAATGTTACCTGGGATCAGTTTCAGCAAGCCTTCTGCACAACACATGTCTCAACTGGAGCCATGAGTATGAAGAAGCGTGAGTTCCGCCAGGGAAATCATACTGTGGCGCAGTATGTGGATGAGTTCAGCAAGTTATCACGCTACGCCCCAGATGATGTGGCCACAGATGCCGTGAAGCAGGAGAAGTTTCTTGAAGGACTGAATGATGAGCTGAGTATGCAGTTGATGGTGGCAACATTCACCAACTATCAGGAGCTGGTAGATAGGGCCCTCATGATTGAAGGCAAGCAACAGTGGATAGAGAACCGCAAGCGGAAGTATGTATAATGAAATTACAACTCTGGAGCTCAGCAGAAGCCCCGCTATTCCCCGTACTCGGAGGACACACTCATACCCATGGAGGACATAACCATGGAGGCCATTCTCACAATGGAGGAAATTCACACAACCACAATGACCCAAAGAATGGTAATGGGAGTGGAAGAAACAACAGTCAGAGCCGTTCCAACCCAGCAACCCCCGCCAAGAAGGATCCGAGTCACATTACTTGTTACAAGTGCGGGAAGACCGGACACTATGCCAATGACTATTCTGAGGCAAAGAATGGAAATGGCAATGGAAGCTCGGGAAAGAAGCCAAACCATTTCACCAGGGGACAGGTGAATCATGTCAATGTGGAGGAAGTTGACGAGCAGCCTGACACAGTTATTGGTAATTTTTTGATTAAGTCATTTACAACCCTTGTTCTTTTTGACACTGGTGCATCGCATTCATACATATCAAGGGGATTTGTGGACAAGTTTAAGTTGCCAACCGTAGCCCTTAATACACCTATGTTAGTAAGCTCGCCAAGAGCGGAGTATATGGCTAGCCAGGGATGTTTTCAGCTGCCGTTGACCATAGGTAGGCATGTTTTTCCCACAGACCTCATTATTATGGAATCACAAGGATTGGATGTGATACTAGGAATGTATTGGCTATCCAAGTATGGGGGGAAACATCGATTGTGCTAGTAAGTCAATTCTTCTCACCACCCCAGAGGGGAAACGGATCAAGTATGTGTCTAGGCATGCGCCAAGGAGGACTCAAGTAAATTCACTCTCGGGAGTTGTTTAGGAGGAAGTGCCAGTTGTGAAGGATTATCCCGATGTATTCCTGGAGGAATTACCAGGCATTATGCCACCAGACCGAGACATAGAGTTTTTCATTGAGTTATTGCCAGGCACCGGACCAATATCCAAGAGACCATATCAGATGCCCGCAAATGATCTAGAGGAAATTAAGAAGAAGATTAAGGAGTTATTGGAAAAAGGTTATATTCGACCAAGTTCATCACCGCGGGAAGCCCCCCTGCTTCTAGTTGAGAAGAAGGATGGATCCTTGAGAATGGTTGTTGATTATCGAGCATTGAATGAGGTGACGATCAGGAAAAAATATCCTCTACCGGTGATTAATGATTTGTTTGACCAGCCACAGGGAGCTAAAGTTTTCTCCAAGATCGATCTTCGATCAGGATATCACCAGCTGAAGATCTGAGAATAGGATATACCTAAGACAACTTTTACCACAAGGTATGGGCTATATGAGTACACGGTCATGTCTTTTGGTTTGACTAACGCCCCTGCCTACTTTATGAGTATGATGAATAAGGTGTTCATGGAGTTGTTGGATAAGTTTGCCGTGGTGTTCATTGATGATATATTGGTGTACTTGAAGAATGAAGAAGAACACAAGGAACATTTGCGCTTGGTTTTCGAGAAGCTCAGGGAACATCAGCTATATGCCAAGTTTAGCAAATGTGCGTTTTGGTTGAAGGAAGTCGGGTTCCTCGGACATGTTATATCAGGAGAAGGTATAGCAGTAGATCCCTCCAAGGTTCAGCCTGTCACCGAGTGGTTGGCACCCACCTCAGTTGGAGAGATACGCAGTTTCCTTGAACTCGCATGATATTATCGGAGATCCATTGAGATTTTTTCTAAGATTGCGAAGCCCATGACGGAGTTATTGAAGAAGGACACCAAGTTCAAATGGATAGAGATTGTGAGGCCAGTTTTCAGGAGTGGAAGAAACATTCGGTTACAGCCCAGTCCTAATTCTTCCGAATATACGCAAGGATTTCCAAGTATATTGCGACGCTTCTCACCAGGGACTTGGAGGTGTTCTTATGCAAGAAGAAAGAGTTGTTTCATATGCCTCACGCCAGCTTCGACCTCATGAGTTGAATTATGCCACACATGATTTGGAGTTAGCAGCCATAGTGCACGCGCTTAAGACTTGGAGACATTTTCTTATCAGAAATCGTTGTGATGTTTACACGGATCATAAGAGTTTGAAGTATATCTTCACACAGAAGGAGTTGAACCTTAGGCAGAGGAGATGGTTGGAGCTCATAAAGGATTATGACATGAAACTGCATTACCACCCAGGAAAGGCCAATGTAGTGGCAGATGCTTTGAGCCGCAAGAGTTATGTCAATACTCTCATAACCGGAGGATGAGATGATCTCCGAGAACTTCGCTTAGAGATAGTTTCAAGAGGTTTTGTTGCAACATTGGAAGTTCAGTCCACTTTGTTGGGCAAGATCCGAGAAGCTTAGAAGATTGATAAGGAAATTACAAAGATTAAAGAAAACATGAGTAAAGGAAAGGCCAAAGGTTTTCGTGAGGATGAATAGGAAACTTTATGGTTTGAGGATTGCATCTATGTACCCAATGACCCAGAAATCAGGAAGTTAATTCTTCAGGAGGCTCATGATTCGCCTTACTCGATTCACCCAGGCAACACCAAGATGTATCTGGATTTGAAGGAATGTTTCTGGTGGACAGGTATGAAGAAGGATATCACCGAGTATGTAGCAGTATGTGACGTATGTCAGAGAGTTAAGGCAGAGCATCAGAAACCAGCAGGATTACTTCAGCCTTTGCCAATACCCGAATGGAAGTGGGATAAGCTTAGCATGGATTTCATCCCCGAATTACCCAGGACTCGTTCAGGATATGACTCCATTTGGGTTGTAGTAGATCGCTTGACCAAGGTGGCTCACTTTATCCCCGTGAAAACCACTTATATGAGCGCTAAGTTGGCCAAGATATATATGACCAGGATCATATGTCTGCATGGAGTTCTGATGACCATAGTATCAGATAGAGGAATACAATTTACTTTGAAGTTTTGGCATCAGTTACACCAAACTTTGGGTACCAGGCTAGAGTTTAGTATAGCCTTTCATCCGCAGACAGATGGGCAGACCGAGAGAGTCAATCAGATTCTGGAGGACATGTTGAGAGCTTGTATGCTAGATTATGGATCTAGTTGGGATGATAATTTTCCTTACACAGAGTTCTCATATAACAACAGCTACCAAGCTTGTTTGAAGATGGACCTTTTTGAAGCTTTGCATGGAAGGAGGTGCAGAACACCATTGATGTGGGATGAAGTTGGAGACCGATAATTGTTCGGACCATATTTAATCAGAGAGTCTGAAGAGAAGGTCAAGTTGATTCGTGATAGACTCAAGATAGCCCAGTCTAGGCAGAAGAGTTATGCCAATACTAAATGCAAGGAGGTAACTTATGAAGTCGGAGACAGAGCATATCTTCGTGTGTCGCTACTTCGAGGAGTTAAACGGTTTGGAGTCAAAGGAAAGTTCGCACCACGATTTGTGGGACCATACAGAGTCTTGGAACGTATGGGTGAAGTTGCCTACAAGTTGGAATTACCCGAAGGATTGTCAGGAGTTCATGATGTGTTTCACGTTTCTGAGTTGAAGAAGTGCCATGTACAAATGGCTGATATTCCTCTAAGAGATACAGTGCCCCTGGAGGCAATTCAGTTGGAGAGTGACTTGACTTATGAGGAGAAACCCGTCAAGATTCTTGAGTTCTCCAACCGAGTCACTCGCAGCAAGGTCATCAAGTTTTGCAAAGTTCAATGGAGTCACCATACCAAAGAGGAAGCCACCTGGGAGCGAGAAGAATACCTCCAAAAGAACCACCCACACCTTTTTGCTAGCCAACCCGAATCTCAAGGGCGAGATTCATCTTAAGGGGGTAGGTCTGTAACATCCCAATTTTCAAATTGGATGTTATTTACATCATTCATATGCATTCATCAGCTGTGCATGTTTGAGTTTATTTTTTTATTTGAATTTTTGATACTAGAAACCTTACGCAACTCAAGGACCAATCGAGAGAGTTGGGCGTTTTCACAAAAATCTTTTTTTGGATTTTCAAAATTAGCAAATTGGATCAAAGTGATTTATTCGAAATTATTTTTCCAATTATTTCAAATAAATAAAATAATGAGATAAGTAATATGACTTCTTCAAAAAATAGCAAAGAAATATTGGAAATTTAATTTTGAATAGAAATATATTTTATTTGATTTCATTTGCGTGTTTAATTATTTTTACTAAAAAGATTATTTTTATTTTAGGCATTGAGGTCCAGAAAAATGTTCACCTAGCCCAATTAATTAGGAGGGAATCATGTGAATTTTTCTGGAATTTTTAAAAATATTTTTATTAGGTTTTTCCTATTTTTTGTATTTTCGGAAAATGTTTTAAAAATAACTTCTGGGCCGCCGAACTGGGCCGAAGCCAGCCGGCAACCGCCTTCGTCCCCGTGCCTGACCGGGACTCCTCCCGGAGTCCGGCGCCGACATGGCCTCGACCGCCCCTCCCGCAAGTCGACGCCCCTGCCTTTATAAACCGCCACCCCCGCCGCCTCCTCTCCCCACCATCGCTGCCAGCCACCGCCTCCTCTCGCAGCCGCCGCCGCCGCACCGAATCGCGACGTCGCTCGCCTCGCTGTCGCTGCTGCCACGCCGTCGCCGCCAGTCGCCCATCGCCGGAGCCCCGCCGCCACCGGAGCTTGCCGCCGCCGGAGCCGCCCGTCGGTTTTTCCGGTCCGGTAATAAAGCGTCTCCGGATCGCCGGTTTTCTTTTAGGGTTCGGTTTTTGTTTCAGTTTTTTTTCCGGTCTAGTCTATCTAGCGAATGTTCGTTCCTTTAGATCTGTTAACGATCGGTTTCATCCGTTAGTCTCTCGTAGCGGACGTTCGTCCAATAGGTTTTTTCTTTTTCTATTTATTTTCGGCCAGGGACCCTTCCGTAAATATTTTCTTCACGGATTGGCCCCTGATCTTTAGACCCTCGTAACTTTTTGCTCGTTTATCCAAATCCACTGAAACCAACGCCAAATTCTTCATTATGATCCCCTCTATCCAGATAACCAACTTAAACATGTTTTTGAAAGTTTAAAATTTGGGTGCAAACAGTTTTGAATTTGAAGTTCTTTTGATCGTAACTTGAGTTTCGCAACTCCGATTTAGTTGATTCTTTTTGCAAGTCGAAGTTCTTGACCTAAAATTTATGTTAAGATCTTTTTCTTTGGTTTTATTTGCATCTTCATGCTTGAGTGTTTATGTATGCTATTGTTTGTCTATGATAGATTTTCCGAAGTGCGAAGCTTGGTACTACGAATCTCTAGGGTTTTCTGATTGTCAGCAACGCAAGTTACACTTTGATCATACCCTTTATTACCCAGTTTTTATGCATTAGTTACACCCTCAAACATTGCATGAGTAGGATTGGGAACATGTGGTTATTGCTATGTAGTTGATGAGGTAGGAACCTAATGTTGGGGAACGTAGTAATTTCAAAAAAATTCCTACGCACACGCAAGATCATGGTGATGCATAGCAACGAGAGGGGAGAGTGTGTCCACGTACCCTCGTAGACTGAAAGCGGAAGCGTTAGCACAACGCGGTTGATGTAGTCGTACGTCTTCACGATCCCACCGATCAAGTACCGAACGCACAACACCTTCGAGTTCTGCACACGTTCAACTCGATGACGCCCCTCGGACTCCCATCCAGCCGAAATTTGAGGGAGAGTTCCATCAGCACGACGGCGTGGTGACGATGATGATGTTCTACCTACGCAGGGCTTCGCCTAAGCAACGCTACGATATTATCGAGGTGGATTATGGTGTTGGGGGGCACCGCACACGGCTAAGAGATCCAAGAGATCAATTGTTGTGTCTATGGGGTGCCCCCTGGCCACGTATATAAAGGAGTGGAGGAGCGGGAGAGGGCCGACCCCTATGGCGCGCCCTGGAGGAGTCCTACTCCCACTGGGAGTAGGATTCCTCCCCTTCCAAGTAGTAGGAGTAGGAGACAAGGAAGGGGATGTGACGCCCCTGATTTGACCGTACACTAATCATACACGCAAACGTGTACGATCAAGATCAGGGACTCACGGGAAGATATCACAACACAACTCTATAAATAAAAAAAGTCATACAAGCATCATATTACAAGCCAGGGGCCTCGAAGGCTCGAATACAAGAGCTCGATCATAGACGAGTCAGCGGAAACAACAATATCTGAGTACAAACATAAGTTAAACAAGTTTGCCTTAAGAAGGCTAGCGCAAACTGGGACACGGATCGAAAGAGGCGCATGCCTCCTGCCTGGGATCCTCCTAAACTACTCTTGGTCATCGTCAGCGGGCTACACGTAGTAGTAGGTACCTCCCAAGTAGTAGTAGTCGTCGTCGACGGTGGCGTCTGGCTCCTGGGCTCTAGCGTCTGGTCGCAGCGATCGAGTATAGAAAGGGGAAAAGAGGGAGCAAAGCAACCGTGAGTACTCATCCAAAGTACTCACAAGCAAGGAGCTACACTACATATGTATGCATTGGTATCAAAAGGATTAAGGGTATCATATGTGGACTGAACTGCAGAATGCCGGAATAAGAGGGGGATAGCTAGTCCTATAGAAGACTATGGTTCTGGTAACCTCCATCTTGCAGCAGTAGAAGAGAGTAGATGGTAAGTTCACCAAGTAGCATCGCATAGCATAATCCTAACCGATGGTCCTCCCCTCGTCGCCCTGTGAGAGAGCGATCACCGATTGTATCTAGCACTTGGAAGGGGATATTTTATTAAGTGTCCGGTTCTAGTTGTCATAAGGTCGAGGTACAACTCCAAGTCGTCCTGTTACCGAAGATCACGGCTATTCGAATAGATTAACTTCCCTGCAGGGGTGCACCACATAACCCAACACGCTCGATCCCATTTGGCCGGACACACTTTGCTGGGTCATGCCCAGCCTCGGAAGGTCAACACGTCACAACCCTACCTAGGCACATCAAAGAGGTCAGCACGCCGGTCTAAATCCTATGGCGCAGGGGTCTGGGCCCATCACCCATTGCACACCTGCATGTTGCGAGGGCGGCCGGAAGCAGAACTGGCCCCCTTAATACAAGAGCAGGCTTACGTTCCAATCCGGCACGCGCCGCTCAGTCGCTGACGTCACGAAGGCTTTTGCTGATACCACAACGTTGAGTGCCCATAACTGTCCCCGCGTAGATGGTTAGTGCGTATAGGCCAGTGGCCAGACTCAGATCAAATACCAAGATCTCATTAAACGTGTTATCTTGAAATAACCGCGAATGCCGACCAGGGCCAGGCCCACCTCTCTCCTAGATGGTCTCAACCTGCCCTGTCGCTTCGCCACAAAGATCCACTCGCGGGTACTCCTACGAGCCGACCCGTCTTTTAGTCATCACATGTATCATGTATAAGGTACATAGTATATACCTGTGATCACCTTCCGAGTGATCATGGCCCGATAGTATAGAATGGCAGACGGACAAGAATGAAGGGCCACTGATGATAAACTAGCATCCTATACTAAGCATTAGGATTACAGGTAAAGGTAACAATAATAGTAGCAAGGACAGGCTATGCATCAGGATAGGATTAACGGAAAGCAGTAACATGCTACACTACTCTAATGCAAACAGTATAGAGGAGAGTAGGCGATATCTGGTGATCAAGGGGGGGGGGTTTGCCTGGTTGCTCTGGCAAGAGAGAGGGGTCATCAACTCCGTAGTCGTACTGGGTAGCAGCGGCGTCGGTCTCGGTGTCTAGCGAGAGAAGAGGGGGAAGAAATAATAAATATAATGCAAACAAATGCATGACGATGCATGACATGACAAAGTGTGATGCTAGGTGTGCCATAACGTAGTACGAGGTGGTACCGGTGAAGGGGGGAAACATCCGGGAAATTATCCCCGGTGTTTCGCGTTTTTGGACAAATGAAGCAGAGGGGGAAAGTTGCGTGCTTGCTATGCTAGGGATGTGCGGCGGACGAACGGGCTGTGTAACCGGATTCGTCTCGTTGTTCTGAGCAACTTTCATGTACAAAGTATTTTCATCCGAGCTACGGTTTATTTTATATTAATTTTAAAAGATTTAATTCACTTTTAGGATTTATTTAATTATTTAAATTCAACATTATCTAGAACAGTGCACGCTGATGTCAGCATGACGTCAGCAGTCAACAGAGGCGTTGACTGGTCAACTAACGTGTGGGTCCCGTTCGTCATTGACTGATTAGTCTAATTAGGGTTTAATTAAACTATCTACTGGATTAGATTAATTAAACAGGATTAATTAACTTAATTAATTCATTAACTATTTTAATTATTAATTAATTAATTATTAATATATTTATTTTTATTTTGTTTTCTAAAAAACGTTTTGGAGTGGGGCCCCATTGTTATAGGGCCACTGGGGTCTATCGGGTCGGGCGGCAGGCGTTGGGCGCAGCGGTTACGGACGATGGGCACCCACCCGTTAGGCTGCTTGCCCAGGCGAGGGGTGGGACTGGCGGGGTGCCGGCAGCTACCGCAAAGAGCAGTTGCAACCGCCAGGGAAGGAAGGGGGCGGCCTCGGCGCGGCCTCGGCGCGGCCCCGGTACGGCCAGGCGCAACCGACAAGCGGCGCGTGCGGGGGTGGAGCCGGAGCGCGGCAGGATGTCTCGGTGGCGGGTGCAAGGGTAGGAGCGGCGCGCCGACGCAGCAAACGTGGGCGGCGACGGGGTCGCAGGCGAGGTGCTGGTGCGAGTGGGGGGGGGATGTGGTGGCCGAACGCGGGCGCGCGTGGGCCGGCGGCGAGATGCGTGCGCGCAGCCGGAGCGTGTGTGGGGCGGTGGTGGCTGTGAGTGGGCGCCGGAGCGCGTGCGCGACAGATAGGAGGGGAAGGCGGGGAGAGGGGAGGAGAAGGGGAGGCCTCACAGGCGATGCAGGGGGAGGCAGTGGGCTCGGGGAGGTGGCCGCAGTGTTGCCGGCGATGGGGGCGGCGGAGGACGGCGCCGTGCGGGGAGGTGCGTTGTCGGGGTCGAGCGGCTCCGTGCTCGGGGCAGTACAGCTGGGAGGAGGACGAGCAGGCGACGACAAGGAAGGGGTGCCGGTGAGGTAGAAGCGGGGCGACGGCGATCGACGGGGTCATGCGGCCCCGATCCAGATCGGGGAGGGGGGGGGGCGAGCGAGAGAGGGGGAATCGGGGGGAGTGGGGAATCATGGGGGGGGAGTGGGGTTCTGTTGGGCTAGGGTTTGGTCACCCCAGGGGTGTTGTAGGAGCCGGCTGGGCCGGCCTAATTGGCCCCGAGGCCATATGGGCCGTGGCCCAGCGCGCGGGGGGGGGGGGGGGACTTCTCTTTTATCTTTTTTTTGTATTCAGACTTAGTGAAAAACTGAAGCATGCAAAACAGTTAATGATTAGGCATGTTTACGAGCTCGATGCACTTACTACAGAGCATGGCATGACAAACTAAGCATACACCCATCAATAATACATGGCATAGAAGCTAGACATGGTAAGAACAACAACATATCATGCACGGATCAATAGCAACATCCTCGGCAAAATTGCTAACAAGTCAACAATCTGCCAGGATTCACGATATAGCAAAAGTAGAGCTCAATTGACTCAAGCTAGGGTGCTCCATAAATGCAAACAAAGATATGGATGGGTGGAGGACCATAATGTTAACAAAATCTCCTTACTGATCATCCTCAAAAGAGGCATGGATCACTAGGAAACAACATGAACATATGGCATAACGAAAAAATCAGGACAAGGACTTGGTGAAATTCTAAGTCCCTGAAATCAGCATTAACGATTACGCTACTTTGCATGCTTGTGCTAGTCACCACAAATATCACAAAAATACATGGCAAACACCCCTTTAAAGATGGCATGGCATATACAAAACACATGTAGAGCTCAGGATCATATCATGCACACATTAATCATGGCAAAAATGACAAATAGGCTATTTGCTGAAACAGATCTGACAACTTCCTCACATAGCCCTCTTCCAACAGCATTTCGGGCATCAAGATGAGCTCAAATGAAAATGATGCAATGAGATGAAATGATGTACTCGTCGAGACGAACATTTTGATATGCTACACGCACGAATCGGAGCAACGGTGATGAAGTTATGATGCGATGAAAAGTGCATAAAATTACTGGGACTTGGACGAAATTTAGACCTCTCCGAGAAAGTCAACCTGGGACGGAGATGTGCAAGACGGAGGGATCCGGATCTGGACGGGGCATTTGGATCGGGGGAGTGGTGGCTCTGGTCCCGATCCACGGGACCTCGCCGGAGACGACAGAGATTGCCGAACTTGGAGGAAACCTCGCCGGAGCGCAGTGGAGGAGGACGCGGGGCTCGCCGGAGTTGCACCGGGGGCAGACCCGGCGACCCAAGGCGGCGGCGCCGCTTGGATCTGGGCGGCGGAGCAGCTCGCAGCGGCGGGAGGCGAAAGGCGGCGGAGCTGTGCGGCCTTGCGGCGGAGCCGGCGCGCGGTGGCGGGGCGGAGCCGGCACGGTGGCGGTTGGCCGGCGAGAGACGCGGGCAGCCGCGGGCCGGCGGCACGGTCGGACGGTCTCGGGCGGGCCGCGCCTGGGCTTCACGGGCCGCGCGATGGAGGAGAGAGAGGCGGTGACGCGTGGCGGCGCGAGATTGGACGAGACGGCGGCAGCGCTGAGGTGGCAGCCTCCTATTGGCCGGGGTGAGGTAGCCGGTGGACATGTCCGGCGGCGGAGTGGACATGTCCGGCGCGCGAAGGAGGAAGATCTAGGTTTAGACCCGGATTTCGGGGGAGATGCACATATATATAGGTAGAGGGAGCTAGGAGAGTCCAAATGAGGTGCGGTTTTCAGCCACGCGATCGTGATCGAATGACCGAGATGATGGAGGAGGTTTAGGTGGGTTTTGGGCCACTTTGGAGGGGTTATGGGCTGCAACACACACGAGGCCTTTTCGGTCCCTCGGTTAACCGTTGGAGTATCAAACGAAGTCCAAATGGTACGAAACTTGACAGGCGGTCTACCGGTAGTAAACCAAGGCCGCATGATAAGTCTCGGTCCAATCCGAAAACGTTTAACACCCGCACACGAAAAAAGGTAGAAAGGGACACCGGGTGACATAGGAGCGCCGGATTGGAAAACGGACAACGGGGAAAATGCTCGGATGCATGAGACGAACATGTATGCAAATCCAATGCACATGATGACATGATATGGGACACGCAAGCAAACACAAGGCAAACAACAATGAATAACTGGAAGACACCTAGCACATCGGTCTCGGGGTGTTACAACACTCAACCACTATGAGAGGATCTCGTCCCGAGATCTAGAATGGCACCAGAGGAACAACGGAAAGAAAGAGAAGAGGTAAAACTAAGTTGCTCCTTTGTTAAACGAGTGAAACCAAAGAACCTTGAAAAGGTTAAGCCATATCGAGAAAAGAATACAATGGAGATAAATGAAGTTGAAAGCACTCCGTTAGCAAAGAGGAACAAGGAAGAACAACTTTGGGCAGCACTCCGGTTGAGAAGGGATGCAAGGCTTGATAAGATGAAAAGAACTTGAGCCGAGGGCACAACTCTCCGGTTAAATGGATAGGCATGGAAAGAATATGATCCTGACAAGACCAAAAGATGGGTTGAAGAGAGCAACATCACAATGCCTCCGGAACAAAAGTAAGAATGGAATGGGATGAATGAAGGGAAACAAGATCTCAAGGTAGCACGCTTACAACAAAAGCTAGAACGGAGTTGTTGGAAAACTAACAACGAAAAGAATAATCTTGATATGGTCTTATGGAATACATCTCAAATTATGAGGTGACAACCTGCCACTCACGGGAAAAGAATTGGATTGATATGAACAAATTGACGAGAAAGTATGTCGCACCGGAAAGGATAAATGAAGAAATTGGATCATTTATAAGCACCATAGATAGCAACAAATCCTTAGGGAAGGCTTTGATGAAATATAACCAAGATAATTCCAATGAAGAGATGGTGGATTGAGAAGAGAAAAATGATGGATTTAAGTATGTCACTCTTGAAAACCTGTGAATCAAGAAACACGAAGGGAAAATTATCAACAATGACATAACACCACCTTAAAAGATAAGAGGGGAAAACAATTGCCCTCCGGATTGCAAGATGAAGAAAACTTGAGCTCCTTAGAAAAGAATGTTGATGAACACTTCGAGAAGGAATTAAATCCTTGAAGAACCATCATGAAGAACCTTCATGAAGAACTTCGGTAACAAAAGGATGATGAAGATGGAAGGAAAAAGAAGTTGAGAACACAAAGTGAAGCCTTGAAATGATTTAGATGGATCTCCGTGATGAAATAACTGAGAGAGCTTGGAACTCCGGAAAAGAAAAGATGAAACAAGTGAAACCGAGAATTTTGATGAGGCTCCGGAATAAAGAATTAATCATTAGGATGAAACAAGAATAAGAATTACATTATGCTTGTCCTTCATCAATTAAATTGATGATAAACAATGGATTTGGCATACTACTTACTCTCTTAGAAAGGATTAAGATAGATATTGCACAAACTTGAAGAGGCCTCCAATGATCCGTCGGTAGGATTTGAAAGAACGAAAGAATTGATATGATAACGAAGGAATAGAAATCTTGAACGAACCACCGTAAGAATTGAAAAAAACGATTGAAGAAAAGGTAAAGAAACACCAGGAAGAATTATGAACTGAACAAAGAAACTTGAGAGAATTTAGATTCATGAAAACAAAGAGATTACTATCTGATTAGAGAATCCTTGATTTAAGCAGCGGTATGATTTAGAGTATGAGAGCTGAAAGCTGGAATGAATAACTCTGAGATGATGGGCTCCAGATAAACAAACTGAAAAGAATCTTGAATTGCTCCGGATAGTGAAAAGAATTCTCACAATCCAAAAACAACTATGAGAGGAAGGCAACAAGCTAGAATGATGAATCTTTGAGAGAACGGATAAGATATGGATGAAAAACTCTTCTTCGGTCTTCAAAATCTAAGAATTAAGACGAGAAACACCACCATGAATTGTTGAGATACTCCGGAATGACGATTTTAAAGGTAGAACCAACAATGAAAGAAATGAAAGATCTTGGAGAAAGACATTTGACTGATGACAATTCATTCTTACATCAAACTTCAAAAGAATTTAGGATAGCTCCGGGAAAATAAGAAGAGTCAGGTAAGATCCTGGGAAAAGACCTGTGGGTTAGGGCCCACTCAAAAGAAACACCGTTGAACGATTTAAAAGAGAGAATGCACCGATTGAATTAAAAGGCTTGAATGAGATAACATCCTCGAAAAAAAACCTTGAACGAAAGCAGAGTGAACACATGAATCTTCGAGATATCTTGAGCACTCCGGAAGAATTGAATATCGAGAAATGAAATATTATGAGGTGCACCGGTATGAGAAGGCATTTGAAACGAGGGAAGGATATGATCAGCAAAGCTTGAATTAGTTTCACCAGAGAAGAAAACGAGTGAAGAGTGACGAACTTGAAGCTCCGTTAGAATCTTTATGGGCATCATCGAGTAAGAACATTGACGGAAAAGGAATGGAGAGGC
Source organism: Triticum aestivum (assembly GCF_018294505.1). Classification (NCBI taxonomy): domain Eukaryota; kingdom Viridiplantae; phylum Streptophyta; class Magnoliopsida; order Poales; family Poaceae; genus Triticum; species Triticum aestivum. The sequence goes on from NC_057803.1 coordinate 501,465,386, forward strand.
TTCCCATCAATAAAAGGATACTTGACTAAGAAATCTGAGTCCTTGAAGAAAAAGGGGTGGGAGGGTGGGAAAAACAAAGGCAACTTGGAGACGGATGAAACAAACACCGTTGAGAAGAACTGATAATAGATCTTGCGGACGTTGAAATGGTCGGATCCAGTTGAAGAGAAGCACACCGGTTGAAAAGGATTGACATGACAATTTTGATGATCAAGAAGGATTGGTATCCACATCGGAGTATGAGAACACCATTTGGGGAAGGTATGGAATCAACACTTGACATCGAAGCAACTCGAATACCACAACTCAAAAACAAAAACAAAGGATTGGCTCGCAGAATAAGCCGGAACAAACATATGATAGAGATTTCGTCCGAAGTTTTTGTGGTGGGGCCTACACGGGCTCGATCGTACAGCACCATCATGTACAGGGCAGTGCACATGACATACGAAGCATCCCCGAGTCGCCATAGCCAAGGACTCTTTAAGACACAACGAGACCACTGTAAAACCAACCGTGGATAGGCGGACCACTAGACGTCGAACCCTAATTTCATATCGTACATCTGACGGAAAGATATCCTAAGAGCTACTTGAATTCCCACATAAACTCCCGAAATTTTCCGGTTATGCAATCAGGTGTTGGGGATACAGGGGAAGCATAATATCTCACCCAAAACTAGCAAATCCTACATCCAGCTGTATCCATCCTTCAACACATAACCAAGAAACCTTTGGAAATCATCTACCTCAACCTTCGAAAAGCATCCGTTATACGAGTTATGGCAATACTCCCGAACTCCCGCCCCAGTACTGGGTGGCGCCGAGGTTATCTCACCAACAACTGCATAAAAGAGATTTTCGATGTCAGTGAAACCATCTCAGGTATTCCAGAACTGCAACGATAAAATTGTGACGACAACACCTCGGATCTCAACTCCCCGGGACACTGCCACAACCCCTAAATGATAGGAGGCACCAAGAACAATGTTCTCGTCACAAATCGATCGGAACGATTCCAAGATACCCGCGTGATCCTAAATTTTTTTTAGTGAAATTTGAGAAGAGAAGAGTCAAAACTCTACGTCAGGATACCTCATCAGAGCGATGAAGGGACTGGGGAGTAAAAAGAATTCCTAACTCTCCGATATATATAATTCCTAATTGACTCAAAACATTTTCCTAGACTCAATAATGCCAGCGATTCGATCAAGCAGGGGGCTCCTAAGGTCGGGGAAGGCTCTGATTACCAACTTGTCACGCCCTCGATGCGGCTATATCTCCCACGTGTCGAAGCACGACTTAGAGGCATAACTGCATTGAAAGCAATGTCACAAGTGAGGTAATCTTCGCAAACAACCCATGTAATACATGAGGGAAAGAGATACATAGTTGGCTTACAATCGCCACTTCACACTATTACATGATTAAAGCATTACATCAACCAGTTACAATCAAGGCCCGACTACGGAGCCAAAATAAAAGAAGACTACCCCAAATGCTACACAGATCCCCGATCGACCCCAACTGGGCTCCACTACTGATCAACTAGAACGAAACAACATAAAGGATAAGATCTTCATCGAGCTCCTCCTTGAGCTTCGTTGCGTCACCGTGCTCGGTAACATCGGCACCTGCAAACTGGTTTTGGAAGTATCTGTGAGTCACGAGGACTCAGCAATCTCACACCCTCGCGATCAAGACTATTTAAGCTTATAGGAAGGGTAAAAGGTATGAGGTGGAGCTGCAGCAAGCGACTAGCATATATGGTGGCTAACCTATTCGCAAAAGAGAGCGAGAAGAGACGGCAAAGCACGAACGAAGAACTATGATCAAGAAGTGATCCTAGAACAACCTACGTCAAGCATTACTCCAACACCGTGTTCACTTCCCGGACTCCGCCGAGAAGAGACCATCACGGTAACAGACGCGATTGATTCATTTTAATTAAGTTAAGTTTCATGTTATCTACAACCGGACATTAACAAATTCCCATCTGCCCATAACCGCGGGCACGGCTTTCGAAAGTTCAAATCCCTGCAGGGGAGTCCCAACTTAGCCCATCACAAGCTCTCACGGTCAACGAAGGATATTCCTTCTCCCGAGACATTCCGATCAGACTCGGCATCTCGGTTTTACAAGACATCCTCGGCAATGGTAAAACAAGTCCAGCAACACCGCCCGAATGTGCCGACAAATCCCGATAGGAGCTGCACATATCTCGTTCTCAGGGCACACTCAGATGAGACATCCTACGAGTAAAACCAACCCTCAAGTTGCCCCGAGGTGGCCCAGCAGTCTACTCGGTCGGACCAACACTTAGAGGAGCACTGGCCCGGGGGGGTTAAATAAAGATGACCCTTGGGCAGGCCTACCTAAGGGAAAGAAATGGCTAGGTGGCGAATGGTAAAACCAATGTTGGGCATTGCTGGAGGAGTTTTATTCAAGACGAACTGTCAAGGGGTTCCCGTTATAACCCAACCGCGTAAGGAACGCAAAATCCGGGAACATAACACCGATATGACGGAAACTAGGGCAGCAAGAGTGGAACAAGACACCAGGCATAAGGCCGAGCCTTCCACCCTTTACCAAGTATATAGATGCATTAATTAAATAAGAGGTATTGTGATATCCCAACAAAATATCCATGTTCCAACATGGAACAAGCTCCAATCTTCACCTACAACTAACAACACTATAAGAGGGGCTGAGCAAAGCGGTAACATAGCCAAACAACGGTTTGCTAGGACAAGGTGGGTTAGAGGCTTGGTTCAACAATATGGGAGGCATGATAAGCAAGTGGTAGGTATCGCAGCATAGGCATAGCAAAAGAGCGAGCAACTAGCAAGCAAAGATAGAAGTGATTTCGAGGTTATGGTCATCTTGCCTGAAATCCCGCAAGGAAGAAGAACGAGTCCATGAAGAAGACAAATGGATGTACTCGAACGGGTCCTCACAAACGCGACGTTGCCGGAACCAACCCGAAGAAGCAACACCGGAAAGAGGCACACAACATAGTAAACAAACCACACATGAACATGGTATGATATGCGGGATGCGGTATGCGGTGCATATGCATGATTTGGAAAGGAATGGTTGAACCTGGCCTCAACTTGGAAATCCAAGAGTGCCACTGGAAAGGTGAGGTGATTTCGGTTGAAATCGATATAAAGATCACCGGAATCGGATGCACGGTTTGGAAATGGCAAGCAAAACAAATATGGCACCGGTCTGCGATAATCAGCAAGTAGCCATCTAAATGCATCAAGATAAATATGCTACAACACTCAAACATGGCAAAAAATACATGGCAGGGATCTACTCATGAGGCTCAACAAAAGATGAACACTGAGCTACGGCTAATTCACTCATTAACAGGTTCAAACAAGCATGGCAAAAGTGCAAATGATAACAGGTTTCAGACTTAGTGAAATTAACACAAGTCTGGAATTTATCATCAGGAAGCACACTTTAGAGCATGAAAACTACATGCTACAGGAACTTAACATGGCAAAGCAAGGCATGGCATGAAGCTACTCAAAGCACTTAACAAAAGTCCCTTAGTGACCTTGAGCCAAAAGGGATCAGAAAATACAATTGCAAGCATGTGAACATGGCAAAAACATAAGCAGATTCAGACTTAGTGAAAAACTGGAGCATGCAAAACAGTTAACGATTAGGCATGTTTACGAGCTCGATGCACTCACTACAGAGCATGGCATGACAAACTAAGCATACACCCATCAAGAATACATGGCATAGAAGCTAGACATGGCAAGAACAACAACATAGCATGCACGGATCAATAGCAACATTATCGGCAAAATCGCTAACAAGTCAACAATCTGCCAGGATTCACGATATAGCAAAAGTAGAGCTCGATTGACTCAAGCTAGGGTGCTCCATAAATGCAAACAAAGACATGGATGGATAGAGCACCACAATGTTAACAAAACCTCCTTACTGATCATCCTCAAAAGAGGCACGGATCACTAGGAAACAACATGAACATATGGTATAACGACAAAATCAGGACAAGGACTTTGTGAAATTCTAAGTCCCTGAAATCAACGTTAATGATTACGCTACTTTACAAGCTTGTGCCAGTCACCACAAATATCACAAAAATACATGGCATACACCTCTGTAAAGATGGCATGGCATATAACAAAACACATGTAGAGCTCAGGATCATATCATGCACACATTAATCATGGCAAAAATGACAAATAGCTATTTGATGAAACAGATCTGACAAATTCATCACATAGTCCTCTTCCAACAGCATTTCGGGCATCAAGATGAGCTCAAATGAAAATGATGCAATGATATGAAATGATGTACTCGTCGAGACGAACATTTTGATATGCTACACGCACGAATCGGAGCAATGGCGATGAAGTTATGATGCGATGAAAAGTGCATAAAATTACTGGGACTTAGACGAAATTTAGACCTCTCCGAGAAAGTCAACCCGGGACGGAGTCGTGCGGGACGGACGGATCCGGATCTGGACGGGGCGTTTGGATCAGGGGAGTGGTGGATCTGGTCCCGATCCACGGGACCTCGCCCGAGATGACGGAGATGGACGGACTTGGAGGAAACCTCACCGGAGCGCGGTGGAGGAGGATGCAAGGCTCGCCGGAGTTGCACCAGGGGCGGACCCGGCGACCCAAGGCGGCGGCGCCGCTTGGATCTGGGCGGCGGAGCAGCTCGCAGCAGCGGGAGGCGAAAGGCGGCGGAGCTGAGCGGCTGCGCGGCGGAGCCGGCGCGTGGTGGCAGGGCGGAGCCGGCGCGGTGGTGGTGGCGGTTGGCCGGCAGGAGACGCGGGCAGCTGCGGGCCGGCGGCTTGGTCGGATGGGCTCGGGCGGGCCGCGCCCAGGCTTCGCGGGCCGCGCGGTGGAGGAGAGAGAGGCGGCGACGCGTGGCGGCGCGAGATTGGATGAGGCGGCGGCAGCGCTGAGGTGGCGACCTCCTATTAGCCGGGGTGAGGTGGCCGGTGGACATGTCTGGCAGCGGAGTGGACATGTCCAGCGCGCGGAGGAGGAAGATCTAGGTTTAGACCCGGATTTTGGGGGAGATGCACATATATATAGGTAGAGGGAGCTAGGAGAGTCCAAATGAGGTGCGGTTTTCGGCCACGCGATCGTGATCGAATGACCAAGATGATGGAGGAGGTTTAGGTGGGTTTTGGGCCACTTTGGAGGGGTGTTGGGTTGCAACACACACGAGGCCTTTTCGGTCCCTCGGTTAACCGTTGGAGTATCAAACGAAGTCCAAATGGTACGAAACTTGACAGGAGGTCTACCGGTAGTAAACCAAGGCCGCATGACAAGTCTCGGTCCAATCCGAAAACATAGCACCCACACACGAAAAAAGGTAGAAAGGGACACCGAGTGACATAGGAGCGCCGGATTGCAAAACAGACAACGGGGAAAATGCTCGGATGCATGAGACGAACATGTATGCAAATGAAATGCACATGATGACATGATATGCAATGCATGACACGCAAGCAAAGACAAGGCAAACAACAACGAATAACTGGAAGACACCTGGCACATCGGTCTCGGGGTGTTACAAAAGTGCACCCAAAATATGGGCTTAGGTAGCATGATCAATGTTAGAATGGTGATTCCATAACCAATGGTCTAAGAATGAAATATCGACCATTAACTTCAAAGCAATATGGTTGCTAGAAGTTTAAAATTTACACATCACAGACCATTTGTCGGTATTCCGGTTAGAAACAACACGAGGACCAAGAAAGAATGGTGATGTTAATAAGTATCACTTGTATCAAGAATTCTTAAGGGTGGTGAATTTCTCATGACATTCTTGACATAAAAGATGGTAATACTCCAAGGTAAAGAACAAATTCTGGATAGCAAGGAGCTCCATAACATGAAAAAGTTTGTGTTGGAGGGAAGGCAATAAAGTGGTCGATGATAACACAAATCATCGAGAGAAAGGAGGGTACTTCTCATCATGAATTCAATTGATATCTTGGAAGGGGTCAAAATGTTGATGATGATCACGACACATTTGTCGAGAGGTTTCAAGAAGATGTAACCGATTGGCGATGACATCAAGTCAACGGAATGATGAAGCGAGAAGTTATCGAAACCATAGGTACGACACAAACTTGAAATCAAGCTTGATGTTCAAGGAGAAATGATATGATGAGGAAGTTCCACGTAAGATTAGCTCATCGTCGAAAATCGTGTGCCGAGAAGAAGGACCATGTAGCACAATTAAAAATTTAGCACGATAATGATATAGCCGATCAGGCTAGGAATGACGTGATTGTGTACAAACTCGTAAGTAAAGAAGATTACTAAAAGTTGTTGAACCGCAGTGTGGACTTGGTTCCGTTATCGGTGTCTATGAGTGTTTAATAACTCAGAGCTCGTGAAAAAATGGAATCAGTGACAACGTAGTACTTGATGAAGAACTCATAAGAAGTTATGCAGTTCTATGATAATCTCGACATACCAGGGGGTAATACTCGATGACAGGTCAAAGTAGAGGTTGGACTAGGGTATTGCCCTGCAGAAGACAAGTGCTTAAACTTGTCCGAGAAATGGGATCAAAGAAGAACAATATGGTCAGAAACCACGATCATAAATGATTAAACCACATATACAAGATGAACTTATAACAAGGGGGTAATTATATTTACGAGCAACTTCCATGATAATGTATACATCGTGTCCATGGGCATGAACACAGGGTTCAAGGTCGACTCCCACTTGTTCAACGCATAACCATTCATTCACCTCTCATATTTCGAAAATGACATTAGTTGTTGAAATTTTTACCTAGTGCAATACCAGATAAGTATGACCAGTGAAATCTTTTGGGTTCACACGGATTAGGGAAGGCATAGGTTCAACCCATCAGGGCATATTAGGAACATATACCACAAACTTCGGAGTAAATAATACAAGCTCGAAAGTAGGGCATGATTCACAAAGCAGAGGATACAATGTACCAAAGGCATTACATACCCATGGAAAGGCTCACAAGGTTATTCAATATGAAGGACGTTGTTGGATAAAATCTGACAAAGGGTCTGGTGGTCCACAAGGGATCCAATTTGAGCATCGGTATTCAACCAAAGGAAGAAAGAATGCAAGGAGATCAGATTATAGAAACAACTGACTAACTCAAGGCTCAAATGCAAAAGGAATTATGAATTCCAAGACAAGGGAACAGAAGCAATGCTCTGATTAGGGATGGATAAGTTGAATAGCCTTAGGGTTACAATTGATGGCAATTTGATTGGTCGAGATCCAACTCATGTTTAAAATAACGTCTGAGCCGGAAGGATGAATTATAGGATATGATTAAGGATTGCGAGCATTCACAACATATCAAATCAAGTGACTTGAAATGATAGTGACAGAGGATGTCAACAGAGATTACTAGAAGTATGGAATTAACCATAATGCAGGAAGGCAAGGAAATCAAGGGATCTTCAGAAAATTGAATGGTATTGCGAGTACTTTTATGAAACACATGAATAGCTAGGGATGAGCGGATACTCGGCAAGTGCGAGGAATTATCCGTAGGGGTATTTATGTGGCAAGGAACTGCAAGGCAGTAGGCACAAAGTATACCCAGAACAACAGAGAGAATTTCAGTGTGTCTTGTAATAACAAGATCAACGGGGAATGTTGTATGAATGGCAACTGTATGTGGCTATCCATAGGGGTATATCGATGAGAGGGAATTTGCAAAGGCGGTGGGCACAAGTGTCTCGAGAGAACATCGGAGATTATCTTCGGAATCTTCTGGTGCAGCAGACGATCATTTGTAATAAGGGGCTCTTCGGGAGAAAGTTGTTACGAGATCCTAGAAAATTCATTTAACCCGAATAGAAGAGAGATCAGAGTCCCAGAGTATAGACGAGGAATAAAAGATCCTAATACCACCCAATGGCGACGTGGGCCCATGGGCCGCACACCCATGTTAGTAAAACAGTTTTCATCGACTAGACTCAACTTCGGCCAAGGAGTTTGGAAGTGGGATTCCTACAGGCAGTCGGCTCTGATACCAACTTGTGACGCCCCCGATTTGACCGTACACTAATCATACACACAAACGTGTACGATCAATATCAGGGACTCACGGGAAGATATCACAACACAACTCTACAAATAAAAAAAGTCATACAAGCATCATATTACAAGCCAGGGGCCTCGAAGGATCGAATACAAGAGCTCGATCATAGACGAGTCAGCGGAAGCAACAATATCTGAGTACAGATATAAGTTAAACAAGTTTGCCTTAAGAAGGCTAGCACAAACTGGGACACAGATCGAAAGAGGCGCAGGCCTCCTGCCTGGGATCCTCCTAAACTACTCTTGATCATCATCAGCGGGCTGCACGTAGTAGTAGGCACCTCCCAAGTAGTAGTAGTCGTCGTCGACGGTGGCGTCTGGCTCGTGGGCTCCAGCATCTGGTCGCAGCGATCGAGTATAGAAAGGGGAAAAGAGGGAGCAAAGCAACCGTGAGTACTCATCCAAAGTACTCGCAAGCAAGGAGCTACACTACATATGTATGAATTGGTATCAAAAGGATTAAGGGTATCATATGTGGACTGAACTGCAGAATGCCGGAATAAGAGGGGGATAGCTAGTCCTATCGAAGACTACGCTTCTGGTAACCTCCATCTTGCAGCAGGAGAAGAGAGTAGATGGTAAGTTCACCAAGTAGCATCGCATAGCATAATCCTAACCGATGGTCCTCCCCTCGTCGCCCTGTGAGAGAGCGATCACCGGTTGTATCTGGCACTTGGAAGGGTGTATTTTATTAAGTGTCCGGTTCTAGTTGTCATAAGGTCAAGGTACAACTCCAAGTCGTCCTGTTACCGAAGATCACGGCTATTCGAATAGATTAACTTCCCTGCAGGGGTGCACCACATAACCCAACACGCTCGATCCCATTTGGATGGACACACTTTGCTGGGTCATGCCCGGCCTCGGAAGATCAACACGTCACAACCCTACCTAGGCACATTAGAGAGGTCAGCACGCCGATCTAAATCCTATGGCGCAGGGGTCTGGGCCCATCGCCCATTGCACACCTGCACGTTGCGAGGGAGGCCGGAAACAGAACTAGCCCCCTTAATACAAGAGTAGGCTTACATTCCAATCTGGCGCGCGTCGCTCAGTCGCTGATGTCACGAAGGCTTCGGCTGATACCACGACGTCGAGTGCCCATAACTGTCCCCGCGTAGATGGTTAGTGCGTATAGGCCAGTGGCCAGACTCAGATCAAATACCAAGATCTCGTTAAACGTGTTATCTTGAAATAACCGTGAACGCCGACCAGGGCCAGGCCCACCTCTCTCCTAGGTGGTCTCAACCTGCCCTGTCGCTTCGCCACAAAGATCCACTCGTGGGTACTCCTACGAGCCGACCCGTCTTTTATTCATCACATGTATCATGTATAAGGTATATAGTATATACCCGTGATCACCTTCCGAGTGATCATGACCCGATAGTATAGCATGGCAGACGGACAAGAATGAAGGGCCACTGATGATAAACTAGCATCCTATACTAAGCATTAGGATTACAGGTAAAGGTAACAATAGTAGTAGCAAGGACAGGCTATGCATCAGGATAGGATTAACGGAAAGCAGTAACATGCTACACTACTCTAATGCAAGCAGTATAGAGGAGAGTAGGCGATATCTGGTGATCAGGGGGGGGGGGCTTGCCTGGTTGCTCTGGCAAGAGAGAGGGGTCGTCAACTCTGTAGTCGTACTGGGTAGCAGTGGCGTCGGTCTCGGTGTCTAGCGAGAGAAGAGGGGGAAGAAACAATAAATATAATGCAAACAAATGCATGACGATGCATGACATGACAAAGCGTGATGCTAGGTGTGCCCTAACACGGTACGAGGTGGTACCGGTGAATGAGGGAAACATCCGGGAAATTATCCCCGGTGTTTCGTGTTTTCAGACAGACGAACTGGAGGGGGAAAGTTGCGTGCTTGCTATGCTAGGGATGTGTGGCGGACGAACGTGCTGCGTAATCGGATTCGTCTCGTCGTTCTGAGCAACTTTCATGTGCAAAGTATTTTCATCTGAGCTACGGTTTATTTTATATTAATTTTAAAAGATTTGATTCATTTTTAGGATTTATTTAATTATTTAAATTCAGCATTATACAGAACAGTGCATGCTGATGTCAGCATGACGTCAGCAGTCAACAGAGGCGTTGACTGGTCAACTGACGTGTGGGTCCCGTTCATCATTGACTGATTAGTCTAATTAGGGTTTAATTAAACTATCTACTTGATTAGATTAATTAAACAGGATTAATTAACTTAATTAACTCATTAACTATTTTAATTATTAATTAATTACTTATTAATATATTTATTTTTATTTCTTTTTCTTTTTCGAAAAATGTTTTGGAGTGGGGCCCCATTGTCATAGGGCCACTCGGGTCTATCGGGTCGGGCGGCAGGCGCTGGGCACAGCGGTTACGGATGATGGGCACCCACCCGTTAGGCCGCTTGCCCAGTCGAGGGGTAGCACTGGCGGGGCGCCGGCAGCCACCGCAAAGAGCGGTTGCAACCGCCGGGGAAGGAAGGGGGCGGCCTCGGCGCGGCCCCGGTGCGGCCAGGCGCAACCGGCAAGCGGCGCGTGCGGGGGTGGAGCCGGAGCGCGGCAGGGTGGCTCGGTGGCGGGTGCAGGGGTAGGAGCAGTGCGCCGGCGCGGCAAACATGGGCGGCGACGGGGTCGTAGGCGAGGTGCTGGTGCGAGTGGGGGGGCGCGGGATGTGGTGGCCGAACGCGGGCGCGCGTGG
>NC_057803.1:501476807-501522110 GCF_018294505.1 Triticum aestivum
GGGGGGGGGGCTTCTCTTTTATCTTTTTTTTGTATTTTGTTTTTCTTTCTTTTATTTCCTTTTCTGTTTTATTTCATTTCCCTAATTGTTTTAGTTTTGTAAAACATATAGTTAGCACCTAAATTATTAACAGTAAATATACCACCGCCACAATTATTCTTGTAGTTATAAAAAGTAGTTTTTAATAATTTAATTATTTAAGAGACGTTTAAATAATTGTTTCAGTGACATTTCCTATTATCTAGTGCATTTAAACATTGTATGTTAATTTGGATCCACCACCATAATTATCTATGATTTATTTGCTACACTTTGAACATTTTAGATTTGACTTTTGAAAACTTTAATTGTTTGATATTAATTTAATTTTGAATATGAATCGGTTTTGATCTAACCCGAGACTAACTACAGTGACAGAGGTGACATGGCATCATTAACAGAGATTTACTGTAGCTTAATTATGCGGGCGTCACAGGGGAAGAGGGAAGAGAAGGAAGGAGGGGGCGCCGCCCCTCCCCCTAGTCCAATTCGGACTAGTCATTGGGGGGGGGCAGCCTACCTCTCTCTCTCCCCTACACCTCAATAAGGCCCATATACTTCTTCCCCCGTATCCCCGTAAGTCCCCGGTACTCCGAAAAATACTCGAACCACTCGAAACCTTTCCGATGTCCGAATATAGTCGTCCAATATATCAATCTTTACATCTCGACCATTTCGAGACTCCTCGTCATGTCCACGATCTCATCCGGGACTCCGAACTACCTTCAGTACATCAAAACACATAAACTCATAATATAACCGTCATCGAACTTTAAGCGTGCGGACCCTACGGGTTCGAGAACTATGTAGACATGACCGAGACATGTCTCCGGTCAATAACCAATAGCGGAACCTGGATGCTCATATTGGCTCCTACATATTCTGCGAAGATCTTTATCGGTCAAACCGCATAACAACATACGTTGTTCCCTTTGTCATCGGTATGTTACTTGCCCGAGATTCGATCGTCGGTATCTCGATACCTAGTTCAATCTCGTTACCGGCAAGTCTCTTTACTCATTCTGTAATGCATCATCCCGCAACTAACTCATTAGTTGCAATGCTTGCAAGGCTTATAGTGATGTGCATTACCGAGTGGGCCCAAAGATACCTCTCCGACAATCGGAGTGACAAATCCTGATCTCGAAATACGCCAACCCAACAAGTACCTTCGGAGACACCTGTAGAGCACCTTTATAATCACCCAGTTACGTTGTGACGTTTGGAGCACACAAAGTGTTCCTCCGGTAAACGGGAGTTGCATAATCTCATAGTCATACGAACATGTATAAGTCATGAAGAAAGCAATAGAAACAAACTAAACGATCAAGTGCTAAGCTAACGGAATGGGTCAAGTAAATCACATCATTCTCCTAATGATGTGATCCCGTTAATCAAATGACAACTCTTTGTCTATGGCTAGGAAACATAACCATCTTTGATCAACGAGCTAGTCAAGTAGAGGCATACTAGTGACACCCTGTTTGTCTATGTATTCACACATGTATCATGTTTCCGGTTAATACAATTCTAGCATGAATAATAAACATTTATCATGATATAAGGAAATAAATAATAACTTTATTATTGCCTCTAGGGCATATTTCCTTTAGTCTCCCATTTGCACTAGAGTCAATAATCTAGTTCACATCTTTATGTGATTAGTTCACATCTCCGTATGACTACTACCCAAAGGGTTTACTAGAGTCTATAATCTAGTTCACATCGCTATGTGATTAACACCCAAAGAGTGATCATGTTTTGCTTGTGATAGAAGTTTAGTCTACGGGTCTGCAACATTCAGATCCATATGTATTGGGCAAATTTCTATGTCTACAATGCTCTGCACGGAGATACTCTAGCTAATTGCTCCCACTTTCAATATGTATCTAGATTGAGACTTAGAGTCATCTAGATCGATGTAAAAAGCTTGTATCGACGTAACTCTTTACGACGAACTCTTTTATCACCTCCATAACCAAGAAATATTTCCTTAGTCCTCTAAGGATAATTTTGACCGCTGTCCAGTGATCTACTCCTAGATCACTATTGTACTCCCTTGCCAAAAATAGTGTAGGGTATACAATAGATCTGGTACACAGCATGGCATACTTTATAGAACCTATGGCTGAGGCATAGGGAATGACTTTCATTTTCTTTCTATCTTCTGCCGTGGTCGGGCTTTGAGTGTTACTCAATTTCACACCTTGTAACACAGGCAAGAACTCTTTCTTTGACTGTTCCATTTTGAACTACTTCAAAATCTTGTTAAGGTATGTACTCATTGAAAAAACTTATCAAGCGTCTTGATTTATCTCTATAGATCTTGATGCTCAATATGTAAGCATCTTCACTGAGGTCTTTCTTTGAAAAAATCCTTTCAAACACTCCTTTATGCTTTGCAGAATAATTCTACATTATTTCTGATCAACAATGTGTCGTTCACATATACTTATCAGAAATGTTGTAGTGCTCCCACTCACTTTCTTGTAAATACAGGCTTCACCGCAAGTCTGTATAAAACTATATGCTTTGATCAACTTATCAAAGCGTATATTCCAACTCCGAGATTCTTGCACCAGTCCATAGATGGATCACTGGAGCTTGCATATTTTGTTAGCACCTTTAGGATTGACAAAACCTTCTGGTTGCATCATATACAACTCTTTCTTTAATAAATCCTTTAAGGAATGCAGTTTTGTTTATCCATTTGCCAGATTTCATAAAATGTGGCAATTTGCTAACATGATTCGGACAGATTTAAGCATCACTATGAGTGAGAAAATCTCATCATAGTCAACACCTTGAACTTTGTCAAAAACCTTTTTCGACAAGTCTAGCTTTGTAGATAGTAACACTACTATCAGCGTCCGTCTTCCTCTTGAAGATCCATTTATTTTCTATGGCTTGCCGATCATCGGGCAAGTCAACCAAAGTCCACACTTTGTTCTCATACATGGATCCCATCTCAGATTTCATGGCCTCAAGCCATTTCGCGGAATCTGGGCTCATCATCACTTCCTCATAGTTTGTAGGTTTGTCATGGTCAAGTAACATGAACTCCAGAATAAGATTACCGTACCACTCTGGTGTGGAACATACTCTGGTTGACCTACGAGGTTCGGTAGTAACTTGATCCGGAGCTTTCATGATCATCATCATTAACTTCCTCACTAATTGGTGTAAGCATCACTGGAACTGATTTCAGCGATGAACTACTTTCCAATTCAGGAGAAGGTACAATTACCTTATCAAGTTCTACTTTCCTCCCAATCACTTCTATCGAGAGAAACTCCTTCTCTAGAAAGGATCCATTTTTAGCAACGCATATCTTGCCTTCAGATCTGTGATAGAAGGTGTACCCAACAGTAACTTTGGGTATCCTATGAAGACACACTTTTTCGATTTGTGTTTGAGCTTATCAGGATGAAACTTTTCACATAAGCATCACAACCCCAAACTTTTAGAAACGACAACTTTGGTTTCTTGCCAAACCATAGTTCATATAGTGTCGTCTCAACGGATTTAGATGGTGCCCTATTTAACGTGAATGCAGCTGTCTCTAATACATAACCCCAAAATGATAGTGGTAAATCGGTAAGAGACATCATAGATTGTACCATATCTAATAAAGTACGGTTATGACGTTCGGACACACCATTACGCTATGGTGTTCCAGGTGGCATGAGTTTGTGAAACTATTCCACATTGTTTTAATTGAAGACCAAACTCGTAACTCAAATATTCGTCTCTGCAATCAGATCGTAGAAACTTTATTTTCTTGTTACGATGATTTTCCACTTCACTCTGAAATTCTTTCAACTTTTCAAATGTTTCAGACTTATGTTTCATTAAGTAGTTATACCCATATCTGCTCAAATCATCTGTGAAGGTCAGAAAATAATGATACCCGCCGCGAGCCTCAACACTCATTAGACTGCATACATCAGTATGTATTATTTCCAACACGTTTGTTGCTTGCTCCATTGTTCCGGAGAACGGAGTCTTAGTCATATTGCCCATGAGGCATGGTTCGCAAGCATCAAGTGATTCCAAAAGCCCATCAGCATGGAGTTTTTTCATGCGCATTATACCAATGTGACCCAAACGACAGTGCCACAAATAAGTTGCACTATCATTATTAACTTTGCATCTTTTGGCTTCAATATTATGAATATGTGTATCACTATGATCAAGATCCAACAAACCAATTTCATTGGGTGTATAACCATAGAAGGTTTTATTCATGTAAACAGAACAAC
Source organism: Triticum aestivum (assembly GCF_018294505.1). Lineage (NCBI taxonomy): Eukaryota > Viridiplantae > Streptophyta > Magnoliopsida > Poales > Poaceae > Triticum > Triticum aestivum. The sequence continues at coordinate 501,481,109 of NC_057803.1, forward strand.
AATTATTCTCTGATTTTCAATGAATAACTGTATTGCAATAAACATGATCAAATCATATTCATGCTCAATGCAAATGCCAAATAACATTTATTTAGGTTTAACACTAATCCCGAAAGTATAGGGAGTGTACGATGATGATCATATCAATCTTGGAACCACTTCCAACACACATTGTCACTTCACCCTTAACTAGTCTCTATTTATTCTGTAACTCCTGTTTCGAGTTACTAATTTTTAGCAACCGAACAAGTATAAAATACCCAGGGGCTACTATAAATACTAGTAAGGTACACATCAATAACCTGTATATCAAATATACCCTTGTTCACTTTGCCATCCTTCTTATCCACTAAATATTCAGGGCATTTCCGCTTCCAGTGACCAGTCCCTTTGCAGTAGAAGCACTTAGTCTCAGGCTTAGGTCCAGACTTGGGCTTCTTCACTTGAGCAGCAACTTGCTTGCCGTTCTTCTTGAAGTTCCCTTTCTTTCCCTTTGTCCTTTTCTTGAAACTAGTGGTCTTGTTAATCATCAACACTTGATGCTCTTTCTTGATTTCTACCTTCATCGATTTCATCATCATGAAAAGCTCGGGAATCGTTTTCGTCATCCCTTGAATACTATAGTTCATCATGAAGTTCTACTAACTTGGTGATGGTAACTAGAGAATTCTGGTAATCACTATTTTATCTAGAAGATTAACTCCCACTTGATTCAAGCGACTGTAGTACCCAGACAATCTGGGCACATGCTCACTGCTTGAGCTATTCTCCTCCATCTTTTAGCTATAGAACTTGTTGGAGACTTCATACCTCTCAACTCGGGTATTTGCTTGAAATATTAACTTCAACTCCTGGAACATCTCATATAGTCCATGACGTTCAAAACGTCTTTGAAATCCCGATTCTAAGTTGTTAAGCATGGTGCACTAAACTATCAAGTAGTCATCATATTGAGCTAGCCAAACGTTCATAACGTCTGCATCTGCTCCTGCAATAGGCCAGTCACCTAGCGGTGCATCAAGGACATAATTCTTCTGTGCAGCAATGAGGATAATCCTCAGATCATGGACCTAGTCCGCATCATTGCTACTATCATCTTTCAACTTAGTTTTCTCTAGGAACACATATAAAACATAGGGAAGCAATAACGCGAGCTATTGATCTACAACATAGATATGCAAATACTATCAGGATTAAGTTCATGATAAATTAAAGTTCAATTAATCATATTACTTAAGAACTCCCTCTTAGATAGACAACCCTCTAATCATCTAAGTGATCACGTGATCCATATCAACTAAACCATAACCGATCATCACATGAAATGGAGTAGTTTTCAATGGTGAACATCATTATGCTGATCATATCTACTATATGATTCACGCTCGACCTTTCCATCTCCAGTGTTCCAAGGCCATATCCGCATATGCTAGGCTCGTCAAGTTTAACCTGAGTATTCCGCGTGTGCAAAACTGGCTTGCACCCATTGTAGATGGACGTAGAGCTTATCACACCCGATCATCACGTGGTGTCTGGGCACGACAAACTTTGGCAACGGTGCATACTCAGGGAGAACACTTTTATCTTGAAATTTAGTGATAGATCATCTTATAATGCTACTGTCATAACTAAGCAAAGTAAGATGTATAAAAGATAAACATCACATGCAATCAAAATATGTGACATGATATGGCCATCATCATCTTGTGCCTTTGATCTCTATCTCCTAAGCATCATCATGATCTCCATCGTCACCGGCATGACACCATGATCTCCATCATCTTGATCTATATCAATGTGTCGTCACATGGTCGTCTCGCCAACTATTGCTCTTGTAACTATTGCTATCGCATAGCGATAAAGTAAAGCAATTATTTGGCACTTGCATCTTATGCAATAAAGAGACAACCATAAGGCTTCTGCCAATTGCCGATAACTTCAACAAAACATGATCATGTCATACAACAACTTATATCTCATCACGTTTTGACCATATCACATTACAACATGCCCTGCAAAAACAAGTTAGATGTCCTCTACTTTGTTGTTGCAAGTTTTACGTGGCCGCTACGGGCTGAGCAAGAACCATTCTTACCTACGCATCAAAACCACAACGATAGTTCTTCAAGTTAGTGCTGTTTTAACCTTCTCAAGGACCGGGCGTAGCCACACTCGGTTCAACTAAAGTTGGAGAAACTGACACCCGCCATCCACCTGTGTGCAAAGCACATCGGTAGAACCAGTCTCACGTAAGCGTACGCGTAATGTCGGTCTGGGCCGCTTCATCCAACAATACCGCCGAACCAAAGTGTGACATGCTGGTAAGCAGTATGACTTGTATCGCCCACAACTCACTTGTGTTCTACTTGTGCATATAACACCAACGCATAAAACCAGGCTCGGATGCCACTGTTGGGGAATGTAGTAATTTCAAAAAAATCCTACGCACACGCAAGATCGTCGTGATGCATAGCAATGTCGGTGTACTAGATTAGGGGTACCCTAGTACCCCGAACTTGTGCACGGGCAGTTGCAGCACCCCGCGGCAAAGGCTTGCCGGGTGATCGCTAAGATCCCCCCCAAGGTTCCCTTGAAGCCATCCAAGAACAAAGTATTTAGGCTAAGGAAACAAGACCCCGGCAAGAGGAGCTTGCCGGGAAGGCCAACCAAGGCGCTCCAATGAACTTGCCGCGACGCGCCACGCGCTCCGGCAAGGCAATAAGGCCCCGGCAAGAGGAGCTTGCCGGGAAGACAAACCAAGGTACCTCGAAGCCCGGTGAGCGACAAGCTTCCGGACCCGACAAGATAACAACAGCGGCAAGGCGCTTGCCGCGGCAGGCGGCCACTCTGCGTCCACGCTCCAGCGCATCCACCAACGTGTCGCCCTGGGGGCCTCTCCGGACGTGCGTGGCGGGAGGCTGTGCAGCCAGCGGTGCACAGTGGCATGCGAAGCTGACAAGATCACCATCGTGGCGAACGGTGGCGCCCCTAACGGTCCTTTTCTGCACTGTTCGGGCGACTCAGACGGGCATTTAATGCCCTTGTCCCCTGCCGCCAGGGTTAGGTAGGATGCACTATACAAGCAACTGTATCAACTACCTCGCTTTTTATGTTTTTACCCTCCTCTGCGTTGCCACCTGTCGGTGACCCCTTTAGCGTATAAAAGGAGGCCCATGCGCAACGTAGAGGGGGTTCGGCTCATAGGTTCGAAGCCCCAAACAGTTTGCTTCGATCCATCAGTAGCTCAGAGAACATCACACTCTCACTTTGGAGAGCAAGAACACCAGATAATACAACCAGACAAGCAGCAGTAGGAGTGTTATCTCTACGGAGAGCTCCGAAGCTGGGTAAACTGCTCGTGTGCCTCTCCTCGATCTGCTCTTTGTGCGATCTCCGCCCCCCTCCGAACTGAAAGGGGCCCGGTCCGCCGGCCCCATAGGTGTTCGAGGATCAGTTTCCCCTACCTGGCGCGCCAAAAGATGTCGGGGAAACTGATCCTCGAACACCTATGGGGCCGGCGGACCGGGCCCCTTTCGGTTCGGAGGGGGGCGGTCCGCCGGCCCCATAGGTGTTCGAGGATCAGTTTCCCCCACATCTTTGGCGCGCCAGGTAGGGGGCGTCGAGATTGTGTGAACCTGATCCGGTGTTCACACGAGCTAGATCTTCATTCCCTTCATCAACATGCCACCGAAGAAGAAGACTTCGGCAGCAGCCGCTCCGTCCACGTCATTTCCGCCACCGTTGGAGCAAACGGGTGGTGGAGTGGACGCCGGCGGAAGAACAGCCGTCGATGAGGGTGCTCACAGTGCTGCCAAGTCCAAGGACAAGGCTGCACAAACCTCGGCGACTGTACATGTTCCGCGCCACTCTCAGGAGGCGCAAGATCAGCAGCACCATGGCACTCGTAGCACCATGCGCATGATAGACCAAGGCCAAGCTGGTGGATCTCGGGGCGCTCAAGACCAGCATGCACGCCAGCATGCTGGCACGAGCGGGGCACGGTCGCCTGGACGGGATACTGCTCCTTCTAACATAGTTAGAAGTTTGAGCACGTCCCGCTCCTCGCGCCGCCCGCCACTGCCACCCACCACTCCAGCAGAAGCTTTGGCGCGAGCTCAACTTCTCTTAGATTACCCTCCAACGTCAGACAAGATCGACGAATGGAGAGCCACCATTCAGAGTCTCATCGGCTACGCCAACGGCGACACTCCACGACGGCCGAGCGCGTCGCCACCACCGCAGGACCGCCGGACGCGAGCCGGTGGCGATGAAACGGGCGGAGGTGCAACTACCATGCAATCACCGCCCCGAAGGCCAAGATCGCCGACTCGTCGGATCCACCTCGACAGCGACTCCACTGCATCGTCGGATCCACGAGCTCGTCGCGATCAGCGCCAAGTTCTTCATGATCGACAACAAGAAGACGCTCGAACCCGCATCGAGCGTCGAAGAGAAGCGCGACGTCAATCCGACAAGCGCGCTGGGCCCTCTGTTGACATGCATGCGCCAGAGGAACCAGGCGATCTGCGGTACGCGGTAGGTTGTCCTGCGTTCACTCGTGAGCTGCGGCAAGTCAAGTGGCCCAGTACAAAGAACTTCAAGCCAGACGTACCGGAGAAGTACGACGGCAAGACGCATCCGTCAGAGTTCCTCAGCATCTACACCATTGCGGTGCAAGCTGCCGAGGGACGAGATGACAAGATCCTTGCCAACTACTTCCCGCTGGTGCTCAAGCCCAATGTCAGATCCTGGCTCATGCACTTGCCGGACAACTCCATATCCTCTTGGGCCGATCTGTGCCATCAGTTTGTCGGCGCCTTTACCGGCGGACACAAGCCTCATGGCCAGGAGAGTGATCTTCATTTGTTCGCCCAGAAGGAAGGAGAGCCCCTGCGCAAGTACATTCAGAGATTCAGTAGCGTGCAGCACAACATCCCAGACGTCCACCCTGCCGCGGTGATCAGCGCGTTCCATCAGAACGTGCGGAACCGCAGGATGCGGGAGGAAATGGCGATGTGCAAGATCAGGGACGTCAGTGAGTTATATGCACTGGCCGACAAGTGCGCGCGTGCTGAGGAAGGGAGGAGACTCCCCGAAGAAAATATAGGAGTGGGAGGATCTGACAGCGAAGATGCTGCCCCGACAAGGAAAAACCGGCGGCGGAATAACAGAAGGAGGAAAGGCAAAGAAGTACTAGTTGTTGAGCAGTCCGGCAACGGTGGCGGCGCCAAGGAAGCCAAAGCTGGTGACTCCGGCAAGGAGGTTGCCGCGGAGGTGGCGGTCGCCGACAAGCAGGACGGCACCAACAAGCAGTATTGCAAGATTCACCGCACCAAGGGCCATGATCTTCAGAACTGCAAAAGGGTCGAGCAGCTTGTTGAGCAACAGAAAGCTGAATACAAGCGGCATGACAAGGAGAAGGCCCAGGAAGGAGCTGGTGGATCCGGCAAGAAACGGCCCAGCCGAGGAGGACGCCGCGGCAAGGCCAAGCAGCGGCAAGGAGACAGACCTCCTTGCGGCCGCGACAAGGATGAACATGACGGCGACGATGAAGATATGGATGATGAGGAGACCGATGAGCAGGAATTCCAGAAAGCTACAGAGGTCCTATGTGTTGACGGTGGTGCTTCTCTGCATGCCTCGCACCGCCAGCTCAAGCAGTGGATGCGGGAAGTTAATGCAGCAGAACCGCCCGTCGAGTCATGCAAGCCTCTGAAATGGTCCAGCACGCCTATCATCTTTGATATTGAGGACCACCCGGATCGCATAACTGCGGTCGGGTGCTTGCCGATGTTGGTTTCACCAACAATCTGCAACCTCAAGGTCACTAAGATGCTAGTTGACGGCGGGGCCGGTTTGAACTTGATTTCCTCCGTGGTGCTCCAGAAGCTCCAGATCCCTGACAGCGAGCTCGAAGAGACCGGCACGTTTCAAGGAATTAACCCGGGAAGGAGCAAGCCAAAGGGAAAGATCACATTGCCGGTAACATTTGGCAGTGAGATGAACTTCAGGACTGAGAGGGTCACGTTTGACGTTGCCGATCTTCCATTACCTTACAATGGAATCCTTGGCCGTCCGGCACTCGCCAAGTTCATGGCAGCCTCTCACTATGCGTACAACGTACTGAAAATGCCAGGCCCGATAAGTGTCATCTCTGTCCCTGGCGACAAGAAGGATGCTCTTATTTGTGCCGACAAAATCTACCGGGAAGCAGCAGCTGCAGCAGAACAAAGGACACTTGCCGCTGAAGCTCCCGGGGGGAAGAAGAAGACCAAGTCCGGCAAGAGCTCTGATGCCCACTCTGGCAAGCGCACCTCTTCGGAGTGCTGCGCTACCGTCGAGGACGCACCATCGAGCTCCACCGGCAAGTGCAAGAAGGCGATGGCAGCTCCACCTGCGACTAAGAAGGTGTTTGCTAAGGAGGATGGCACTGGTGGTACCTTCACCATCAGCGCCACTCTTGACCCCAAATAGGAAAGCGCGCTCGTTGCTTTCCTGTGGGCGGATGTCGACGTGTTTGCGTGGCAACCGTCTGATATCCCCGGTGTTCCCAGGAAAGTGATTGAGCACCACCTTGCCGTCTGTCCTCATGCGCGGCCCGTCAAGCAGAGAGTCAGGAAGCAGGCAGTTGAGCGCCAAGAATTCATCGCAGAAGAAATCAAGAAGTTGGAAGCAGCAGGCCTTGTCAGAGGAGTACTCCATCCCATGTGGTTGGCCAATCCTGTTGTTGTGTGCAAGGCTAACGGGAAATGGAGACTTTGTATTGGCTTCACTGATGTTAATAAAGCTTGTCCCAATGACCCATTTCCCTTGCCGCGTATTGACCAGATTGTTGACTCCACAGCCGGATGTGATTTGCTTTCATTTCTTGATGCATACTCAGGATATCATCAGATCTTCATGGCAGAAGAAGATGAAGAGAAAACCACATTTATCACCCCGTGTGGCACATACTGCTTCGTACGGATGCCTTTCGGTTTGAAGAATGCTGGTTCAACATTCGCAAGGGTAGTTCACCATGCTTTTGAGCCACAAATACACAGAAATGTGGAAGCTTACATGGATGACATAGTGGTCAAGAGCAAGGACAAAGCGACCTTGATTCAAGATTTAGATGAAACATTTGCAAACCTGCGCAAGATCAACCTCAAGCTTAACCCCGAGAAGTGCGTGTTTGGAGTCCCTTCCGGCAAGCTTCTCGGGTTCTTCGTGTCTCAGCGGGGAATTGAAGCCAATCCCGACAAGATCAAAGCCATCAAGCAGATAGAAGCACCGAAGCGCGTCAAGGATGTACGAAGGCTTGCCGGTTGCGTGGCTGCTCTCAGCAGGTTTATCTCTAGATCTGCTGAGCGCGCCCTGCCATTTTTCAAGATTTTGAAAAAGGCAGGTCCAATGAAATGGACTCCGGAAGCGGAGGCTGCGCTGCAGGACTTAAAGAGATACCTGTCCTCCACTCCAACGCTTGTCGCACCTAAGCCGCAAGAAAAGTTGCTGCTGTATATAGCAGCAACCAATCAAGTGGTTAGTGCTGCGTTAGTGGTGGAGAGGGAGGCGGATGATGAGCCAGCAACCACGGCAGATCCATCCAGCGACAAGCAAGGGGCTTCGCCGACAAGCTCTGGTCCCGACAAACGTGGGTTTGCACAGGAACAAGATGAGATGCCAAGGAGAATGGTGCAGCGCCCAGTCTACTTTGTCAGTTCTCTTCTGCAGGGAGCTAGATCAAGGTACTCTGGGGTGCAGAAGTTGCTTTTCGGCCTCCTCATGGCCTCGAGAAAGCTGCGCCATTACTTCCAAGCACATGAGATCACAGTCGTCACTCGCTTTCCGCTGAAGAGGATACTGCAAAATCCAGAAGCAACAGGCAGGATTGTCGAGTGGGCGCTGGAACTGTCAAGCTTTGGCCTCAAGTTTGAGAGCACCTCAACTATCCAAAGCAAAGCATTGGCAGAGTTCATAGCAGAGTGGACGCCAACCCCAGATGAAGAAATTCCAGAAATGGGCATCCCCGTCAAAGAGGCAAGCAAAGAGTGGTTGATGTACTTCGATGGAGCCTTCTCGCTGCAAGGCGCCGGTGCAGGTGTGCTGCTTGTCGCACCCACCGGAGAGCACCTCAAGTACGTAGTCCAGATGCACTTTCCCAAAGAGCAAGCAACCAACAATACTGCAGAGTATGAAGGATTGCTTGACGGTCTCAAAATCGCAGCAGACCTTGGGATTAAGAAGCTCATTGTCAGGGGTGACTCACAGCTTGTCGATGAAGTGAGGAAGCTAGAAGAGCACTTTGACGTCCTACAAATGGAGCATATCCCAAGAGCTCAGAATGATATTGCTGATGGCCTGTCAAAGTGCACCGCACTAAAGTTACCTGTGGAACCAGGGATCTTTGTGCTTAAGTTGACTCAACCATCCGTAACACCATCAACTGGACAAAGCAAAAAGAGGAAGTTGGTTTCTGGTGACTACTTTCCGGCAAAACTCTCCGAAGCCACCGAAAAGAAAGTCCCCAAGATCAACACCACAGATGCTGAGGGGCAGTCTGATCCGGCAAGCCTTATGGCTTGTTCCGTTGAAGCAGACGCTCCCGACAAGTTTTGCTCCGGCAAGCTTGCCGGGGAACATCAAGCTCCGGCAGGGCCGCAAGTCCTTGCCGTAGAAGCAGATGTTCCCGCAGCAGCAGATGTGCTTTTAGTCCTTGTTGTCGAGCCACAGGCTATAGCATGGGCACAACAGATTGTCCATTTCCTTCAGACAGGAGAACTTCCCGAAGAGCAAGAAGAAGCGGAAAGAGTAGCCCGGCAGTCAAGTATGTACCAGTTTGTCGATAGCATACTGTACAGAAGAAGACTCAACGGTGTGAAATTGAAGTGTATTCGCCGGGAAGATGGACAAAAGCTGTTGGCAGAGATACATGGAGGCATATGTGGCCACCACATAGGCGCAAGAGCACTTGCCGGCAAAGCTTTCCGGCAAGGTTTCTTGTGGCCAACAGCCCTCCAGGATGCAACTGCACAAGTAACCAAGTGTGAAGCGTGCCAGTTCCACTCCAAACAGATACACCAGCCAGCTCAAGCTCTCCAGACGATCCCTTTGTCCTGGCCATTTTCGGTCTGGGGGCTCGATATCCTCGGCCCCTTCCCCCGAGCTGTTGGGGGCTTTGAGTACTTGTACGTCGCAATCGACAAGTTCACAAAGTGGACGGAAGTGCAGCCAGTGAGGAAGGTGACGGCACAGTCAGTAGTCAAGTTCTTCAGGTCAATTGTTTGCCGTTTCGGGATTCCTCACAGGATCATCACTGACAACGGCACGCAATTCATGAGCCGCACCTTCATGCAGTACGTCCAAGACCTTGGCGCCAAGGTCTGCTTCGCTTCTGTTGCTCATCCGAGAAGCAATGGTCAAGCAGAGAGGGCAAATGCTGAAGTGCTGCGTGGGCTCAAGACCAGAACTTTCGACGGGCTGCACAGGTGCGGAAGGAACTGGATCGAGGAGCTGCCGGTGGTTCTTTGGTCGATCAGAACGACGCCAAATTGAGCCACTGGCCAGACACCTTTCGCTCTAGTCTATGGAGCAGAGGGAGTTCTCCCCATGGAACTCATATACGGATCACCTCGAGTGCTCGCTTATGATGAGCTTGAGCAAGAACAGCTGCGGCAAGATGACGCGCTGCTCCTTGAGGAAGATCGTCTTCAGGCTGCTGTACGAGCTGCTCGATACCAACAAGCTTTGCGCCGCTATCATAGCCGCAAAGTTAAAGCCAGAAGCTTCAAGGAAGGTGACCTTGTTCTTCGGCGCGTTAAGTCCGCCAAGAATTCCAACAAGTTGACACCGAAGTGGGAAGGCCCTTATCGGGTGAGACGAGTCACAAGGCCTGGCGCTGTCCGCCTTGAGACCGAGGATGGCATTCCAGTGAGCAACTCCTGGAACATAGAACATCTTCGTAAGTTTTTCCCATAAGGCGCGGTTGCCGGAACCCGTTCCGGCAACCACCTTTTGTACAAGTCTTGCCGCTGTTGCATGTAATCCTTTGTACAAAGCCGGACGCAGATCCCGTGCATAAGTAAAAACCCATGTGCTCCGCGCAGCTTGTCCATTTCATGCGTTAGTTCCTTTCTTGCATGTGATTACCTGACACTTTGTGCAGCACTTACATCCGGTAAGCAGTAACGAGCCGAAGAGCTCCATATTATTATTTTCTCTTCTTTCTTTTTCTTTTAAAGGAAAAGAAGGTTCTCCCGCACACAATTTTGCCGGGGGGGAGAGGAGAGGATTGCCATGCGTCGTTCAAGCGAAGACTTACCTTACCGGGAAGCAAATAATAGAAAAGCTAAGTTGCCAAAGTTTGAGCAATCACTTTTTTAAAAAATTTGAGTTATCTTCCTCGAACGACCCTGCTTTGTATGGAAAATCTGTGCGCGGAGGAACCAACTCGTGGCTAGTTGCGCCCTTACTTTGTTTCGAGTCCGCTCAACAGCTTAAGCGTGCTGCATCTAGTCACGACAATGTTTCTTGTCGGAAGCAGCGCCGCCAGCAGGCTGCTGAAGTTCCGCACTCAGCGCTCGCGGCTCGGGCGCCTACGCCGACAAGTTCCCTAGAAGCGTAGGGTGAAAACATACAAAGGAAGGAATCTAGTAAAGGAAATAACATTGCAATTGATAACAGAAATAAAGTTATATTACAAAGATAACTTGTCGCAGCTCTAACAGACTGTTTTCATAACATGATTAGCAGCGACAAGGGAAAAGAAGAAATGGGAGGCCTAATCTACGTGCCCGCCCTCGACTCGCTTGATCTCGCTCACCTTGTCCACAATGGGTGCGACAAGGGCCTTGAGTGCGTCCAGATCGGCGTCAGGCGGCAAGGATCGGAGGACGTTGGTGAAGCTGAGGCCTGGATTGCGGAAGGCTACCTTCATCAGCACCTTCTGGAGAACCCCGGCGCAGATTTTGCGTGACTCGTCGGCCAGCTTCTTCGGGATCCTCTCCCGGAGCCGCTGGAGTGCCGTCGCCACACCCTTGAAGAATAGGCTGAGCTTGGCGCTGGGTTGAAGGCTCTCGTCGGAAGGATACCCAAAGTCATCCATCCCCAGCTGCACCAGCTCCTCGTTGATGATGGCGGCAGTGTTCACCAGGCCCTCGGTCCAGTGCTCCACTGTGTCTCTGAAGGAGTTCTGGGTGACTGCAATGCTCTCCAGCAGCGCCGCGTCAGCCTTGACCTTCTCCGCCAAGGTTTTCTCCCGCTCCTTGGCGGCCTCCAGTGTCTGCGTCAGCGTGGCCAGCTTCAGCTCCAGGTCTGCTTTGGAATCCCTGGCGGCGCTGAGTTCTTTGCCCCTCTCAGCGAGAAGGCCTTGCAGCTAACCATGGGCGGCATCATCCTTCTCGCGCTCACGCTTGAGCGCGGCAAGCTCCTCGCTACTCTTCCCAATTTCGGCCTCCAGCCGAGCCACCTTCTCCTCTAGTTCCCTCTTGGCGGCCTCTGCAGTTGCCGCGGCATCCTTTGCCTCCTTGAGCGCCCCACCAAGTGCTCGCTCGCGCTCGGCGAGCTCTTCCTCGTAGCTGTCGAGGTGGGCCTTCCGCTGCACTAGCTCGCCTTCCCGCGCGGACTGCTTCTCGGAAGCAAGTCTTTGTTCCTCCTCAGCCTCGTCCTTCTCGAGAAGAAAGGCCGTGCGCTCCTCGTCGACTCGCTCCCGCTCCTGCGCCAGGGACCGGAGAGTTTCTTGATTTTGGCTCCGGAGCTCTTCCGCGCGCTTTTCCATGTCAACTCCCGCCTTCGCGACAAGCGCTTCCCGGGAAGCCAGCTTGGCTTGCCGGGTGCGATAGAGTGACAGCAGCTTCCGTAGCAGCTGCTCCTCCTCAGGCTCGCCGCTGCTGCTGCCGGGCGCGTCAACCAGTGACAGCCCAGCAGAGGCGAGCACCTCCCCGTCAAAAGTCTCCCCCTTGACTGGCGCCCTGGAGCTCGACGCCCAGGGTAGCTTGATGAAGATGTTGTCACCGGCCTGCAAGTAGGCGCCGGGCTGGGGCTCCTCGGAGCCCGGCTCCGCGGAAGCGGCAAAGGGTTCGGTGGTCGGTGCAGCGCCCGGCGCTCCTGCGGCCTCAGGGTCATCAGTGCGATCGCCTGATCCCTCGCCGGCTTCCGAAGCAGCAGCCCCGGCGGCCTCCTCGCCGGCGGTCTCATCAGCACCGGCACCTCCCTCGCCGGCGCCCTCTGTCTCCATTGGCTCAGCCGAAGATGGGTCTGAAGAACGAAGAAGGGAGGAAAATCAATCAAAAATTTAAGGAAAGAAAAACAGAAGAAGCAGAACCCAAGGGAAAGTTTTTGGGCAAGTGGATTACCTGCGCCAAGATCTTCAGTTGCGGCCTCGGTCGCCGCAGGATCAGCAGTGCCGTCCCTTGCTGGAGAGTCCCCCCTTGCCGGAGAGCGCTCCCTTGCCGGGGACTCCTCCCTTGGCGGCGCAGTCGAAGCAGGTGGCACTTCGGGACCGGCCTCCGGGCGCTCCTGATGAGGCTGCTCTGCTCCTGCACAAGTCAACAAGCAAGATATCAACAAAGGAAAAAGCACTCAAACGCACCCGACAACAGAAGGTCAAACTATGAACTTACGCTGGGGGCTGCGCTGGGGGCTGCTTCGAGGGGTGATTGCCGGGTCCGTCAAGGTGGTCTCGGACGCACCTCCTGCCGACGCAATGGGGTCGTCCTCGATGACAATCACCGCGGCCTTGGCCCTCTTCGCTGCTCTCTGGGCCAGTGTTCTGAAAAGAAAAGAGTCCAGATTGGAGCAAGTCAGATACAAGATATAAACAGCAAGATTGAAGGATTATAAGGGCACCAAAGAAACTCACTCTTCTTCCTCCTCATCGGAGCTGAGCGCGGAAAGATCGAAGTCCGGCCCTCCTCCGGTGCGGCGAGGTGGAGGAGTAGGATTCCTTGCCCGCTTGGCGGGGGCGGCGGCGGTGGCCCGGGAAGATCCCGCTCCGGTTGCCGCTGTTGCGTGAGGCGCTCCCGCGGCAACATTGCTTGCCGCGGTAGAGCGCGTCGCGCGGCTCGGTGGCTGTGGAGCCGGCTGCCGCCCTGCTGCGTTCCCGGCCCTGCAAAGGCGCCTCCTTGGCGGGGCCGGGGGCTCCGCCTGCGGCAAGCTCTCTGAAGGTTCAGCCTCCTCCTCGCCGGCCTTGCTCGACTCGGCTTCAGAACCGGCAGGCTCCTCCTCGCCCATGAACTCCGCGCGTTCGGCAAGGTTTGCCGCCTCTGCAGCCTCCGCCTCCTCCACAGTGAACCCAAACACACCCGCAGCAGCTGCGGCAGCAGCCTCTTCCGCCCTAGTAGCGATGAGCTGCAGCTCCTCATCGGTGGTGTCACGGGTGAGGCTCTTCTGCTCGTCGGCGCGGACCGGCAATTCCTCCAAGGTGTCGAAGAACGCTCGCACAACGTCGTCCGCAGGCTCTTGCCAAGTTGGGACGATGCCATGTGAATCGCACAACGGCATCATGGCGCGGATCCGGTCAAGCGAAGAGTTATTGCACAAAGGAACTACGCCCCTCGGCAGTGTGAATGGGTGCTGGGGGTCGCGTTTGAATAACTCCAAGAGCATTGCATCCAACTCCAAGACAGTGAAGTTGTAGTTGAGGCCCGGCCGCAGCCTCATGATGTCCGCCGAATTCTTAAATTCCCAGGCGGGCCTCCTCCTCTACTGCAGGGGAGCAATGCGGCGGCAGAGGAAATCTGCCCCAACAGCACCTACGGTGAGCCCGGCAAGCCTGAGGCGAAGAATCCTAGTGATGGCGATCTTCAGCCTCTCGTCTTCCGGGGCCATGTTGCTCCAGTCATTGCCGCGCACTATTGGAGTTTGGCGCACGGCGGTGAAGGGCTGCGGATCCTCCTCGACGATCCAACACCACTCCGCTCTCCACTCCTCCCACTTGCTGCGAAGCTCACCCTCCAAGTACACCTCTTTCTTGCCGACTCTCGAGACCCAGGCAATCCCTCCGGCAAGCGGCTCTCCTCTCTCTACCCGAGGTATGAAGAAGTGGCGGAAAAGGGCTACACTAGGGTGGACTCCGACAAAGTTTTCGCACAAGTGTGCGAAAACTGCCATGGTCAAGACAGTATTGGGGGTGAAGTCAAGGAGGCGGAAGCCATACGTGTTCATAATGTCACAAAAGAATTCCGAGAAGGGCGGGCAGAGCCCGCAGTAGAAGAATAGCGGGAAGAACGGGTACCCATTTGGAGCCGACTCCGAGGCAGCAGCCGAGAGTACCCTCATGCGCGGATGCGCACGCGTCTCCGTCGCCCAAAAGAGGTAGAAGTACTCCCCTGCACTCCGAGCTGGGGGGTGAAGATCGCCCGCTCCTTCCACAGCGCCGCGAGCCGCTGCGCCTCGGCCCACTTCACGCCCTTTCCCTTGTCGCCTTTCGGGGCCATGGCGGAGGTGGTGGAGAAGGTCGACGGCATGGTGATGCTGGTGGTAATGGGGGGGGGCGAAGCGCTGCTCTCTCGGCTTCAAGAAGAAGAGGGGAGCGGCGGAGTTTGTGAAGAAGGAGTAGCAGCAAGCAGCGAGGGGGAACGAACTGCCCCTATTTCCTCTGTTTATAAAGAGGAACGGGGCGGACGTTTCGGCCTTCCACTTAAACAACCTCCCACGATCTCTCCCACGATGCCGCAATCAACGCGTGCCGTTATGGGAGAGTGTGGTGGATACGTAACAAGATTTGGCGTGGCCCAGCCCGCGTGTGCCCGTGCCCTGTCTTGGGCCTGGCCCAACAACGCTCGGCACCGTGTCTGGCCCAGGCCCGGGGGCTCCTGTCGGTGTACTAGATTAGGGGTACCCTAGTACCCCGAACTTGTGCACGGGCAGTTGCAGCACCCCGCGGCAAAGGCTTGCCGGGTGATCGCCAAGATCCCCCCCCCCCAAGGTTCCCTTGAAGCCATCCAAGAACAAAGTATTTAGGCTAAGGAAACAAGACCCCAGCAAGAGGAGCTTGCCGGGAAGGCCAACCAAGGCGCTCCAATGAACTTGCCGCGATGCGCCACGCGCTCCGGCAAGGCAATAAGGCCCCGGCAAGAGGAGCTTGCCGGGAAGAAAAACCAAGGTACCTCGAAGCCCGGTGAGCGACAAGCTTCCGGACCCGACAAGATAACAACAGCTGCAAGGCGCTTGCCGTGGCAGGCGGCCACTCTGCGTCCATGCTCCAGCGCATCCACCAATGTGTCGCCCTGGGGGCCTCTCCGGACGTGCGTGGCGGGAGGCTGTGCAGCCAGCGGTGCGCAGTGGCATGCGAAGCTGACAAGATCGCCATCGTGGCGAACGGTGGCGCCCCTAACGGTCCTTTTCTGCACTGTTCGGGCGACTCAGACCGGCATTTAATGCCCTTGTCCCCTGCCGTCAGGGTTAGGTAGGATGCACTGTACAAGCAACTGTATCAACTACCTCGCTTTTTACGTTTTTACCCTCCTCTGCGTTGCCACCTGTCGGTGACCCCTTTAGCATATAAAAGGAGGCCCATGCGCAACGTAGAGGGGGTTCGGCTCATAGGTTCGAAGCCCCAGACAGTTTGCTTCGATCCATCAGTAGCTCAGAGAACATCACACTCTCGCTTTGGAGAGCAAGAACACCAGATAATACAACCAGACAAGCAGCAGTAGGAGTGTTATCTCTCCGGAGAGCTCCGAAGCTGGGTAAACTGCTCGTGTGCCTCGCCTCGATCTGCTCTTCGTGCGATCTCCGCCCCCCTCCGAACCGAAAGGGGCCCGGTCCGCCGGCCCCATAGGTGTTCGAGGATCAGTTTCCCCGACAAGCAACGAGAGGGGAGGGTGTGTCCACGTACCCTCGTAGACCGAAAGCGAAAGCGTTAGCACAACACGGTTGATGTAGTCGTACATCTTCACGATCCGACCGATCAAGTACCGAACGCACGGCACCTCCGAGTTCTGCACACGTTCAACTCGATGTCGTCCCTCGAACTCCGATCCAACCGAGCTTTGAGCGAGATTTCCATCAGCACGACGGTGTGGTGACGATGATGATGTTCTACCTACGCAGGGCTTCGCCTAAGCACCGCTACGATATTATCGAGGTGGATTATGGTGGAGGGGGGCACCGCACACGGCTAAGAGATCCAAGAGATCAATTGTTGTGTCTATGGGGTGCCCCTGGCCATGTATATAAAGGACTGGAGGAGGGGGAGAGGGCCGGCCCCTATGGCGTGCCCGGGAGGAGTCCTACTCCCGCCGGGAGTAGGATTCCTCCCCTTGAAAGTAGTAGGAGTAGGAGACAAAGAAGGGGAAGAGGGAAGAGAAGGAAGGAGGGGGCGCCGCCTCTCCCCTAGTCCAATTAGGACTAGTCATTGGGGGTCGTGTGGCATGCCTCTCTCTCTCTCCCCTAAAGCCCAATAAGGCCCATATACTTCTTCCCCCATATTGCCGTAACTCCTCGATACTCCGAAAAATACCCGAACCACTCGGAACCTTTCCGATGTCCGAATATAGTCGTCCAATATATCGATCTTTATGTCTCGACTATTTCGAGACTCCCCGTCATGCCCCGATCTCATCCGGGACTCCGAACTACCTTCGGTACATCAAAACACATAAACTCATAATATAACCGTCATCAAACTTTAAGCGTGCAGACCCTACGTGTTCGAGAACTATGTAGACATGACCGAGACACGTCTCCGGTCAATAACCAATAGCGGAACCTGGATGCTCATATTGTCTCCTACATATTCTACGAAGATCTTTATCGGTCAAACCGCATAACAACATATGTTGTTCCCTTTGTCATCGGTATGTTACTTGCCCAAGATTCGATCGTCGGTATCTCAATACCTAGTTCAATCTCATTACCGGCAAGTCTCTTTACTCATTCCGTAATACGTCATCCCGCAACTAACTCATTAGTTACAATGCTTGCAAGGCTTATACTGATGTGTATTACCGAGTGGGCCCAGAGATACCTCTCCGACAATTGGAGTGACAAATCCTAATCTTGAAGTACGCCAACCCAACAAGTACCTTTGGAGACACCTGTAGAGCACCTTTATAGTCACCCAGTTACATTGTGACATTTGGTAGCACACAAAGTGTTCCTCCGGTAAACGGGAGTTGCATAATCTCATAGTCATAGGAACATGTATAAGTCATGAAGAAAGCAATAGCAAAAAACTAAACGATCAAGTGCTAAGCTAACGGAATGGGTCAAGTCAATCACATCATTCTCCTAATGATGTGATCCCGTTAATCAAATGACAACTCCTTGTCTATGGCCAGGAAACATAACCATCTTTGATCGACGAGCTAGTCAAGTAGAGGCATACTAGTGACACTCTGTTTGTCTATGTATTCACACATGTATCATGTTTCCGGTTAATACAATTCTAGCATGAATAATAAACATTTATCCTGATATAAGGAAATAAATAATAACTTTATTATTGCCTCTAGGGCATATTTCCTTCACCTAATACCTTTGATCACCCTGGGAATATACATTATGCTCCTCTTGCTTAGCCATGCTCGTAGACGGGGATTGGTATGTGAGAATCATGCAAGTTGTGAGAGATATTTACTAAGGCAAAACTTAAGGTGGATACTTTAATACACATCTGGGTGGATTGGTTGTGGGCACCTGTGGAATCCAGTGTTGTCCTAGGAGATCCCGAGGTACCCGTGTGATCATCCTATGGAATGCCACCCAGGCTCAAAGGGATCAAAAGATTATTCATGCTCAGAAACTTCTGGGTGCAGCCACAAGCCATTATGGGCTCTGGCATAGTTGAGTAAGTTGTGGGAAACCTTTCCATGATGGGCTAGCAGATGTAGGGGAATTATAGGTGTACCGGTCTATCTATCGGTTAAGGGGACCTCTTCAGAAAGGCTATGTCTCAATCTTCCAATCATGGATGCGGTCGAGTCTTGTGGGGAAAGGTGCACAAACCTCTGCAGAGTGTACAAACTAATCATGATTAGCCGTGTCCCCGGTTATGGACATTTTGACTATCTGGTATTTGAGTTATTGGTTGATCTCATCACTTACTTAATAAAATCGTTGGGTTATTATTATTACTATTGTTACTTGATAATTTTGGGATTGAGTTGGGGTTACCTTCTCAATAATGGCATAAACTTGGTAGTACATAAAATCTATTCCTTTGTTGTAGGAAAAAAATTAGCTTTATGCAAGTATTAAACTTAGAGCCTTCACGAGCCAAATATGCATGTAGTGATAGGTATTGTAATAATCACTCTTTATGAGGACCTTGATGTAATAAGTGTGTGATTGAACTTTGTTATAGTTCCTTGAGTACTGTGTGTGTCAACATACCGATCTAGGGATGACACTAAAGCACAAAGACTATGATCCATTGGTATTGGGTCGCTACAATGACTCTAATATCACCATCTTTATATCTCAAAACAATCATAAGGAATCAAACTTCTCATTGTATTCAATGCACTTTATATGAAAGTTTTTATTATATCCCTCTTGCATGCCCATCATATTAGGACTAAATTCATAACCTAAGCAAATTACCATGTTGTTTAAGACTCTCAAAATAATATAAGTGAAGCATTAGATTTCATCAATTTCTTCAAAATAAAACCACCACCGTGCTCTAAAAATGTATAAGTGAAGCACTAGAGCAAACAACAAACTAGTCCAAAAGATATAAGTGAAAATCAATGAGTACTTGAATAATTATGTAACTATGTGAAGACTCCTTCTCATAAATAAAATTTTAGATATTAACTACTTTATTCAAACAGCAAGAAAAAAAATAAAACGACATTGCAAGGATAGCACATATCATGTGAAGAAGTGAAAATCCTAGGCTCAACCAGAACTAACCAGTAATTGTTGGAAAGAAAGGTGGGATGCCAACCGGGGCATCCCCAAGCTTAGATGCTTGAGACTTCTTGAAATATTAGCTAGGGATTCCTTGGGCATCCCCAAGCTTGAGCTTTTGTGTCTCCTTAATTCCTTTGATATCGTGGTTTCCCTAAATCTTAAAAACTTCATCCACACAAAACTCAACAAGAACTCATGAGATAAGTTAGTACAAATCCATGCAAAACCTTATCATTCTCTACTATAGAAAATCACTAAAATGATAATTTTATATTGCCTACTAAATACCTATGCACATTTAACACTCCTATCATCAAATAGAATCATTAAACAAGCCAACATATGCAAACAATGCAAACATAATAGCAATCTGTCTAATCAGAACAGTCTATAAATAATGCAAGAGGAATCATACTTGTATAACTCCAAAAATTCTGAAAAATTACCACATTGTATATAATTTGTTGTTACTCATTGTGTAAAAATTTCAAGATTTTATCATGTTCTGACTATTCACCAATATTCAAAACATAACAACAAACTTTCTGTTTTCAAACAGCAACATATAGACTTGTAAAATAAGCATGGTAAAGGCTACACTTGAACTTTTTATTAAACTATAATATGCAAAACATTACTCTAAATAACAGAAAGCAAATACTAATAAAAGAAAATGATGCTCCAAGCAAAACTCATACTATGTGGTGAATAAAAATATAGCCTCAAGTAAATTTACCGATGGACGAAGATGAAAGAGGGGATGCCATTCGACGCATCCCCAAGCTTAGACTCTTGGTTTTCCTTGAATATTACCTTGGAGTGTCTTGGGCATCCCCAAGCTTAGGCTCTTGCCACTCCTTATTCCGTAGTCCATCAAAACTTCACCCAAAACTTGAAAACCTCACAACACAAAACTCAACAAAAAACTCGTAAGCTCCGTTAGTATAATAATGCAAACCACCACTTAGGTACTGTTGTGAACTCAATATAAATTTATATTGGTGTTATATCTACTATATTCCAACTTATACCCTCCAATACTACTCATAGATTCATCAAAATAAGTAAACAACACAATGAAAACAGAATCTGTCAAAAACAGAATAGTTTGTAGTAATCTGGAAACTTTGTATACTTGTGTAACTTCAAAAATTCTGAAAAATTAGGGCAACCTGGGAAATTTGTATATAAATCTTTCTTGAAAAGAATCAAGATTTTATCACGCTTCTGTAAGAAATGAAAATTATTTTACTGGGCACAAAAGTTTATGTTCTTCAGCAAGATCAAATCAACTATCACCATAGACCATCCCAAAGGTCTTACTTCGCACTTTATTGAAACACAAGCTATAAACATGATTAATATAGTAGCCTAATCATGTGAACACACAAAAATAGTAGGGGTAAATATTAGGTTGTCTCCCAACAAGTGCTTTTCTTTATTGCCTTTCTAGCTAGGCATGATGATTTCAATGATGCTCACATAAAATATAAGAATTGAAATATAAAGAGAGCATCATGAAGCATATGACTAGCACATTTAAGTCTAACCCACTTCCTATGCATAGGGATTTTGTGAGCAAACAACTTACGGGAACAAGAATCAACTTGTATAGGAAGGTAAAACAAGCATAAATTCAAGATTTTCAACATATAGAGAGGAAACTTGATATTATTGAGATACGTAGAAGCATATGTTCCTCTCTCATAATAATTTTTAGTAGCATCATGAATGAATTCAACAATATAACCATCGCACAAAGCATTCTTTTAACGATCCACAAGCATAGAAAATTTACTACTCTCCACATAAGCAAAATTCTTCTCATTCATAGTAGTGGGAGCAAACTCAACAAAATAACTATCATGTGAGGCATAATCCAATTGAAAATTAAAATCAAGATGACAAGTTTCATGGTTAACATTATTCTTTATAGCATACATGTCATCACAATAATCATCATAGATAGCAACTTTGTTTCTCATAATCAATTGAAACCTCTTCCGAAATAGTGGATTCATCACTAAATAAAGTCATGACCTCTCCAAATCCAATTTCATAAATATTATAAGATTCAATGCCCTACAAAATGGTGGGATCATTACCTAGATTTGACACTCTTCCAAACCCACTTTCATCAATATAATCATCATAAATAGGAGGTATGCTATCATAATAATAAATTTTCTCATCAAAGACAAAAATATCATCTTCATAAAACATTGCATCCCCAAGCTTGTAGGTTTCCATATCATTAGCATCATGGATATTCAAAGAATTCATACTAACAACATTGCAATCATGCTCGTCATTCAAATATTTAGTTCCAAACATTTTATTGACTTCTTCTTCTAACAATTGAGTATATTTTCCTTTCCATCATTTTCATGAAAGACATAAAAAAGATGAAGCATGTGAGGCAACGTCAATTCCATTTTTTTGTATCTTTCTTTTATAGACTAAACTAGTGATAAAATAAGAAACTAAAAGATTTGATTGCAAGATCTAAAGATATACCTTCAAGCACTCACCTCCCTGGCAAGGACGCCAGAAAAGGGCTTGATGTCTACTACGCAACCTTCTTCTTGTAGACTCATGTTGGGCCTCCAAGCATAGAGTTTTGTAGGACAGTAGCAAATTTCCCCTCAAGTGGATGACCTAAGGTTTATCAATCCGTGGGAGGCGTAGGATAAAGATGGTCTCTTTCAAACAACCCTGGAACCAAATAACAAAGAGTCTCTTGTGTCGCCAACACTCCCAATACAATGGTAAATTGTATAGGTGCACTAGTTCGGCGAAGAGATGGCGATACACATATCATATGGATGGTAGATATAGGTTTTTGTTATCTGAAAAATATAAAAAGCAAGGTAGTAAGTGATAAAAGTGAGCGAAAACGGTATTGCAATGCTTGGAAACAAGGCCTAGGGTTCATACTTTCACTAGTGCAAGTTCTCTCAATAATGATAACATAATTAGACCATATGGCAATCCCTCAACATGCAACAAAAGTCACTCCAAAGTTCCTACCGTAGAGAACATAAGATGAAATTGCTTGTAGGGTATGAAACCACCTCAAAGTTATTCTTTCTGATCAATCCATTGGGCTATTCCTATAAGTGTCACAAACAGCCCTAGAGTTCGTAGTAAAATAACACCATATGACACACATCAATCAAGCCTAGTGTCACCTAGATACTCCAATTTCACAACAAGTATCTGTGGGTCAATTATACGATATGCATCTGTTCCATCAAACAGCTTCAGATTCATAATATTCAATCCAACATAAAGAACCTCAAAGAGTGCCCAAGATTTCTACCGGAGAAACAAGGACGAAAACATGCATCAAACCCTATGCATAGATTACCCCAATGTCACCTCGGGAATACATGAGTTGAGTGCCAAAACATACATCAAGTGAATCAATAGAATACCCCATTGTCACCACGGGTATCCCATGTAAGACATACATCAAGTGTTCTCAAATCCATAATAGTATTCAATCTGATAATAGTGAAACCTCAAATGTAAAACTGAATTTATCACAAGAAGGTAGAGGGGGAGAAACACCATATGATTCAACTATAGTAACAAAGCTCGCGGTACATCAAGATCGTGCCATATCAACAACACGAGAGAGAGAGAGAGATCAAACACATAGCTACTGGTACATACCCTCAGCCCCGAGGGTGAACTACTCCCTCCTCGTCATGGAGAGCACCAAGATGATGAAGATGGCCTCCGGTGATGATTTCCCCCTCCGACAGGGTGCTGGAACGGGCTCCCGATTGGTTTTTCATGGCTATAGAGGCTTGCGGTGGCAGAACTCCCAATCTTGGTTTATTTCTGGGGATTTCTGTATTTATAGGATTTTTTGGTGTCGGTTTCACGTTAGGGGGTCTATGAGCCAATGAAAAGACCGGAGCACCCTGCCTGGGGGTTGGGCGGGTCCTCCACCCTTGTGGTTGACTTGGGACTGTTATGGCCTAACTCTTGTGCTTTGGGGGCTTCTTATGGTCCATAAAAAATCATCGTAAATTTTCAGGTCATTTGGACTCCGTTTGATATTCCTTTTCTATAAAACTCAAAAACAAGGAAAAAAACAAAAACTAGCACTGGGCTCTAGGTTAATAGGTTAGTCCTAAAAATCATATAAAATAGCATATAAATGCATATAAAACATCCAAGATGGATAACATAATAGCATGGAACAATAAAAAATTATAGATACGTTGGAGACATATCAATCACTAGCTCTGGATCAAACTACTAGCTCGGGTTAAAGTCCTCCCCTTTCGTCTTCTTCCCCACATCTCTGTACCTTATGAGCTTGTTGTGGGAGGAGATGGTGGTGAAGTTCTTTGGATCATCGAGGTCAGACGCAGAGAATGCCTTGACCTTCTTGCACAGGCCAGTATGGCTATGGCATAGAGGTAGAATAGCTCTAGCACCTCCGCCTTATTGTGTCGCCCCTGAAAGAAAGGAACAGAGTAAATTAGTAATTAAAGGGATCAAGCTAGCATGAAGAATGAATTGCATGAATCATGAAGCAAACCACATACCTAGTTCCGCTCGTACTGAAATAAGTTGGCGCTGCCTTGATGGTGTGGCACACCTTCCATTTGGGCACGCCGTGTCTTGGCATTGTTGTGGAGGACTAGCCATTGGTCTGAGCACTACTCATCCACCAACACCTCTCAACAATCCATCTGATCCGCACACCATCTCGGGGCACCTAAGTTAGTAAAGAGAAACTTGAGCGCTACACCTAGGAATCAAATCAAGGAAACTAAGTACAAGGCCTTAAGAATAGGTAATTACCATCATGTATGTCTCCTTCTTCAGATACTTGTCGCGGCATGCCAGCTTGGGCTTCTTAATACCACGTGAGGCATAGTATTCTCAAACAGCCTGCACCTGAGCCTCGTGTCGTAATTTTTGTAGTAGGCGCCTGCACTCGGCATCGATGACCTTTACCGCGGCCTCCTCGTATCCCTCCTCACACCTGTAGAAGGTCTGCAATCAAACGAGACAACATGGATTAGTATAATAACTAGATATTTGAAGATTTTTAATTGTGTAAAGGAGAAATTGCCCAAAACTTTCTAATCACCATCTATGCCCTCGTGTGGCACAAGACACCGTTGATCATCTCCTCCGGTGGGGCCTGGGCAGCCAAGTAGTGATCCTAGCTCAATCCTAGCTCTAGAACCTGATGTCGCTTGAAGCTACGTCGGTATTTCCCCAAAGAGGAAGGGATGATGCAGCACAACGTCGGTAGGTATTTCCCTCAGATGTGAAACCAAGGTTATCAAACCAGTAGGATAACCAAGCAACACAATGTAAACAACACCTGCACACAAACAACAACTTCTCGCAACCCGACATGCTAAAGGGGTTGTCAATCCCTTCCGAGGTACGGCGCCTCAAGATAGGCAAACGAACATGAGGTAAATTTGTAGTAGATTGATAGATCGAATGCCGAATAAAATAAATAAGAATAAATTGCAGCAAGGTATTTTTGGGTTTTTGGTTTAGTAGATCTGAAAATAAACACAAAGGAAAATAGATCACAAAGGCAAATAATATGAGAAAGAGACCCAGGGGCCGTAGGTTTCACTAGTGGTTTCTCTCGAGAAAAATAGCAAACAGTGGGTGAACAAATTACTGTTGGGCAATTGATAGAACTTCAAATACTCATGACGATATCCAGGCAATGATCATTACTTAGGCATCACGTCCAAGATTAGTAGACCGACTCCTACCTGCATCTACTACTATTACTCCACACATCGACCGCTATCCAGCATGTATCTAGTGTATTAAGTTCATGGAGAAATGGAGTAATGCAATAAGAACGATGACATGATGTAGACAAGATCTATCTATGTAGATATAGACCCCATCGTTTTATCCATAGTAGCAATGATACATACGTGTTGGTTCCCCTTCTGTCACTGGGATCAAGCAACGTAAGATCGAACCCACTACAAAGCACCTCTTCCCATTGCAAGATAAATAGGTCAAGTTGGCCAAACAAAACCCAAATATCGGAGAAGAAATATGAGGCTATAAGCAATCATGCATAAAAGAGATCAAAGAAACTCAAATACTTCCATGGATATAAAAAGAGATATATCTGATCATAAACTCAAAGTTCATCGGATCCCAACAAACACACCGCAAAAGAGTTACATCATATGGATCTCTAAGAGACCATTGTATTGAGAATCAAGAGAGAGAGGAAGCCATCTAGCTACTAACTATGGACCCAAAGGTCTACAAAGAACTACTCACACATCATTGGAGAGGCACCAATGGAGGTGCTGAACCCCATCCGAGATGGTGTCTAGATTGGATGTGGTGGTTCTGGACTCTGCAGGGGCTGGATGAATATTTCGTCGACTCCCCTAGGGTTTTGGGAATATTAGGGTATTTCTAGAGCAAAGAGGCGGTCCGGGGGGCACCCGAGGTGGGCACAACCCACCAGGGCACGCTTGGGCCTCCTGGCGCGCCCTGGTGAGTTGTCCTCCCCTCGGGGAACCCCCTAGACGCAGTCAGGGCCCATTGTGTTCCTTCTGGCCCATAAAAAATCTCCATAAAGTTTCGTGGCATTTGGAATCCGTTTGATATTGATTTTCTGCGATGTAAAAAACGTGGAAAAAAACAACAACTGGCAGTTGGCACTATGTCAATAGGTTAGTACCAAAAATGATATAAAATGACTATAAAATGATTATAAAACATCCAAGATTGATAATATAACAACATGGAACAATCAAAAATTATAGATACGGTGGAGACGTATCAGCATCCCCAGGCTTAACTCCTACTCGTCCTCGAGTAGGTAAGTGATAAAAAACATAATTTTTGATGTGGAACATGTCATACCATATTCTTTTCTTTATAGCATGGACATTTGGACTTTTATATTGTTCAAAGTAATAGTCTAGTTTTGACATGATAATTTAAATACTCAAGCATATTAACAAGCAACCATGTCTTTCAAAATATCAACGCTAAAATAAGCTATCCCTAGGCAATCATGCTCAACCATTAATCCATTCATGAAACACACTCGCATATTAGCTACACCCAATACTCAAGTATGATCATATTACCTCCTAGTTGGTGCTTTTATTAGAGAAGATGGAGACTCAAATTCAAAATAAAAATTGCATAAAGTAAAAGAAAGGCCCTTCGTAGAGGGAAGTAGGGATTTATAGAGGTGCTAGAGCTCAAAGCAAAAAACTTAGAGGTAAAAATATTTTGGGAGGTGTATCCATCCCACCAACGAAAATGACTTAGAGTTCCCAATACTTTCCATGCTTAGATATATCATAGGCAGTTTCCAAACAGAAAATAAAGTTTATTCCCTTTTCCACCATACTTTCACTTTCCATGGCTAGCCGTATCCACGGTTGCCCTCCATACCAACACTTCCTAAGGAATTTATTATTTGACAACATAAAGTAAAATCATTTTTTCAGTTCGGGACTGGGCATCCCTAATACCTTTGCCTTACTCTCGTGCAATGACAAGTGAATAAACACTCATCGTGAGAATAACACTAGCATGGAAAATATTAGCCACCCCTCACTGCTCCGCGAGTGAAACAAACACACAAAAGAGAAGTTGATTTTGAAAATTAGAGATGGCACATGCAAATTTGCTTAGAATGACAAAAGAATACCGCATATAGGTAGATATAGTGCACTCATGTGGCGAAACTGGTTTGAAGGTTTTTGGATGCACAAGTAGTGATCATACTTAGTGCAAAATGAAGGCTAGCAAAAGATTGAGAAGCGACCAACCAAGAAACGAATAATCTCATAAGCGAGCATTAAGCATAACTAACACTGAATAATGCACCACAAGTAGGATATAATTTCATTGCATGACTATTGACTTTCATGCTTGCATAGGGAATCACAAGCCTTAACACCAATATTCCTACTAAAGCATAATTACTCATCAAGATGACTCACATATCACATCATCATATCTCAAAACTATTACTAAGAATCAAGTTTATTTTGTGCAATGATCTTCATGAAAGTTTTTATTATATCCTTCTTGGATATCTATCACTTTGGGACTAATTTTCATGTGTTGCTCTTCATAAGCTCAAACAAATATAAGTGAAGATCATGAGCATAATTTTTTCTTTCTCTCAAATTAATTTAAGTGAAGCAAGAGAGAATTTCTTGAAAATTTTACTAACTCTCAAATAAACCTAAGTGAAGCAAGAGAGCATTTCTTCAAAAATACTAAGCACACCGTGCTCAAAAAGATATAACTGAAGCACTAGAGCAAGTCCATAGCTCATAAAAATTTAAGTGAAGCAAAGAGAGCAATTCTGACAAGTCATGGCATAATTTTGGCTCTCTCAAATAGGTGTGCCCAGCAAGGGATCAAGACTTAAAACACAAAATAAAACAAAGAAAGACTCATATCATAAAATATGCTCCAAGCAAAACACATAGCATGTGACAAATAAAAATATAGCTTCAAGTAAAATACAGATTGTCGTTAGAAGAAAGAAGGGATGCCACTCGGGGGTATCCCCAAGCTTAGTTGGTTGCTCATTTTTGGATAATAGATTGGGATGCCGGGGCATCCCCAAGCTTAGCATCTTCTACTCCTTATTCCTTCATCCATCATAAGATAACACAAAACTTGAAAACTTCAATCACACAAAACTCAACAAAAAACCTTCGTGAGATCCATTAGTATAAGAAAATAATAAATCACTACTATAAGTGCTGTATCAAACCAATTCATATTTTGTTCTTGCATTATATCTACTGCACTCAAACTTTTATATGGCAAAAACTCATCAAAGAAAACCATAGAGCCATCAAAATAAGCACACAACACAAAGAAAACAGAATCTGTCAAAACAGAATAGTCTGTAGCAATCTGACTATCTCGAATACTTCTATAACTCCAAAAATTCTGAAAAAATAGGAGGACCTGAGAAATTTGTATGCTGATCTACTAAAGGTGGAATGGGTATTTTATCACTCTCTGGTAAAAAACGAGAATTATTTTCGTGAGCGCAAAATTTTCTGTTTTTTCAGCAAGATCGAACAACTATCACCCAAGAAGATCCTAAAGGCTTTACTTTGCACAAACACTAGTTAAAACATTAAAAACACAATAATAATAGTAGCATAATTTTGCTAATACTCAAGAACAGAAAGCAAAAAAGCAAAAATAAATTTTATTCATTGGGTTGCCTCCCAACAAGCGTTATAGTTTTACGCCCTTAGCTTGGTATAAAGCAAGGATCTAAGTTTTGTCTTCGGAAGTTTTGGCAACTTTTGTAAGGGTTTTCTCAAACCCGGGAGGCTCTTTACACTTCCCTAATTTTTTTGGAAAAGAAACCATCTTTAGATCCATAATATCCAATAGCTTGTTGCAAAGAGTAATCATGGTATTCATGCGATTGATACTACCATTGAGATGTTTGAGGGGTTCGATATATTTTTGTAATTCAACCATGTGTTTTTGCAAATCACCAACTTTGTCCAGCATTTTAACTACCTCTGTGGTGAAAGTAAACCCCTTCCTTTGAGGTGGAATCGCCAAAATTCCTTCTAGAATTTCATAGGTAACATTGGCATCAAGATCAATAAAATTCCCTTTAGCGGCAAAATCTAGGAGTTGTCTATGATGCAAAGCCAATCCTATGTAAAAATTATGAAGCAAGACCTTAGAGCCCCCCTTTAAATTGGAAATACGATAAGATTCCATAAGCCTATACCAAGCATCTTTTGAATTTTCTCCTTGTCTTTGCTTGAAGTAAAGCATTTCAAAATCTGGTGACAAAGGAGGAGTAGGCTCGCTAGCCATTAAGACTAGGAAGCAAGAAAACGGATAAATCCGGCAAGAAAATGGCGAACAGAAAAAAGGGAGGCGAATAAAACGGAATTTTTTTGTGAAGCGGGGGAGAGGAAAACGAGAGGCAAATGGCAAGTAATGTAAATTGCGAGGAGATGAGATTTGTGATTAGGAACCTGGTATATGTTGAAGATCCTCCCTGGCAGCGGCACCAGAAATTCCTTTTGATGTCGGTATTTCCCCAAAGAGGAATGGTTGATGCAGCACAACGGCGGTATGTATTTCCCTCAGATGTGAAACCAAGGTTATCGAACTAGTAGGAGAACCAAGCAACACAACGTAAACATCACCTGCACACAAATAATAACTTCTCAGAACGCGACGTGTTAAAGGGGTTGTCAATCCCTTCCGGGGTACGACGTCTCTAGATAGGTAAACGAACGTGAGGTAAATTTGTAGTAGATTGATAGATCGAACGCTGAATAAAATAAATAAGAATAATTTGCAGCAAGGTATTTTTGGGTTTTTGGTTTAGTAGATCTGAAAATAAACGCAAAGGAAAATAGATCGCAAAGGCAAATAATATGAGAAAGAGACCCGGGGGCCATAGGTTTCACTAGTGGCTTCTCCCGAGAAAAATAGCAAACGGTGGATGAACAAATTACTGTTGGGCAATTGATAGAACTTCAAATAATCATGATGATATCCAGGCAATGATCATTACATAGGCATCACGTCCAAGATTAGTAGACCAACTCCTGCCTGCATCTACTACTATTACTGCACACACCGACCGCTATCCAGCATGTGTCTAGTGTATTAAGTTCATGGAGAAACGGAGTAATGCAATAAGAACGATGACATGATGTAGACAAGATCTATCTATGTAGAGATAGACCCCATCGTTTTATCCTTAGTAGCAACGATGCATACGTGTCGGTTCCCCTTCTCTCACTGGGATCAAGCACCGTAAGATCGAACCCACTACAAAGCACCTCTTCCCATTGCAAGATAAATAGATCAAGTTGGCCAAACAAAACCCAAATATCAGATAAGAAATATGAGGCTATAAGCAATCATGCATAAAAGAGATCAAAGAAACTCAAATACTTCATGGATATAAAAAGAGATATAACTGATCATAAACTCAAAGTTCATCGGATCCCAACAAACACACCGCAAAAGAGTTACATCATATGGATCTCCAAGAGTGTAACACCCACGATGCGGCTATATCTCCCACGTGTCAGAGCATGACTTAGAGGCATAACCACATTGTAGGCATGTCGCAAGAGGGGTAATCTTTACACATCCCATGTATTGAATAAGAAAGAGGTACAGAGTTGACTTACAATCGCCACTTCACACAATGCATGAATATAACAATACATCATCCAGCTACAATCAAGGTTCGACTATGGAACCAAAATAAAAGAAGACCACCCCTAATGCTAGATCCCTGATCGCCCCAACTGGGCTCCACTACTGATCAACTGGAAATGAAACAACACAATGAAGAAGGTCTTCATCGAGCTCCTCCTTGAGCTCGGTTGCGTCACCTGCACGATATCGTCGGCACCTGCAACTGGTTTTGGAAGTAATCTATGAGTCACGGGGACTCAGCAATCTCACACCCTCGCGATCAAGACTATTTAAGCTTATGGGTAGGGAAAAGATATGAGGTGGAGCTACAGCAAGCACTAGCATATATGGTGGCTAACTTACGCAAATGAGAGCGAGAAGAGAAGGCAAAGCACGGTCCAGAATCTATGATCAAGAAGTGATCCAAGACTACTTACGTTCAAGCATAACTCCAACACCGTGTTCACTTCCCGGGCCCCGCCGAGAAGAGACCATCACGGCTACACACGCGGTTGATGCATTTCAATTAAGTTAAGTTTCAGGTTTTCTACAACCGGACATTAACAAATTCCCATCTGCCCATAACCGTGGGCACAGCTTTCGAAAGATCAAATCCCTGCAGGGGTGTCCCAACTTAGCCCATCACAAGGTCTCACGGTCAACGAAGGATATTCCTTCTCCCAGGAAGACCCGATCAGGCTCGGAATCCCGGTTACAAGACATCTCGACAATGGTAAAACTAAACCAGCAAAGCCACCCGAATGTGCCGACAAATCCCGATAGGAGCTGCACATATCTTGTTCTCAGGGCACACCGGATAAGCAATCCGTACAACTAAAACCAGCCCTTGAGTTTCTCCGAGGTGGCGCTGCAAGGGGCTCTAGTTTGGACCAACACTCAAAGGAGCACTGGCCCGGGGGTTTAAATAAAGATGACCCTTGAGTCTGCAGAACCCAAGGGAAAAAGGCTTAGGTGGCAAATGGTAAAACCAAAGTTGGGCCTTGCTGGAGGAGTTTTATTCAAGGCGAACTGTCAAGGGGTTCCCATTATAACCCAACCGTGTAAGGAACGCAAAATCAAGGAACATAACACCGGTATGACGGAAACTAGGGCGGCAAGAGTGGAACAAAACACCAGGCATAAGGCTGAGCCTTCCACCCTTTACCAAATATATAGATGCATTAATATAAATAAGAGATATTGTGATATCCCAACAATATCCATGTTCCAACAAGGAACAAACTCGAACCTTCACCTGCAACTAACAACGCTATAAGAGGGGCTGAGCAAAGCGGTAACATAGCCAAACAACGGTTTGCTAGGAAACGTGGGTTAGAGGCTCATGGCAATATGGGAGGCAAGGTAAAGCATGTGGTAGGTAACGCAGCATAGGCATAGCAAAAGAGCGAGCAACTAGCAAGCAAAGATAGAAGTGATTTCGAGGGTATGGTCATCTTGCCCGAGATCCCGCAAGGAAGAAGAACGAGTCCACGAAGAAGACAAACGGACGTAGTCGAACGGATCCTCACAAACGTGACGTTATCGGAACTAACCCGAAGAAGCAACACCAGAAAGAAGCAAACAACAAAGTAAACAACTATCACATAAACATGGTATGATGCAGAATCAAGTACGATGCATGTCCGGTTTAATGAAGCATGGCATGGCAAAGTGCCCAAACAATCCTCCAAATTAAGTGGAGCTCAATATGCAATGAGTTGCATATTGACGGAACACCACTATTTAGTTCGATCTCGTTTATGTATCCATCAATATTAAATGTTGATTAACATGGCAATGGGGGGGGGGTGAAGCATATGAAAACAACCTAACTAGGCAAGTTTAAATGAGGCCGGAACAACAAACAACAAGTCCCGAAACCCCTCATATGCATATATTGGGTTTGGTACTGTTCTGCCCTAAACCATATTTTATAGTTGTTAAACATGCAAAGTGATGCCACCATGTTAAACTTGGCACTTTTCTACCCCATTTACATATAAAATTTGTTAAATTCTGAGTTACGGTTATTTAGTTATGAAATAAATCATTTTAGCATGGCATAGGAGCAAATTTAACCAAACAACATTTTAAACATTTTAAACATGGATGAAAATGACATATTATGAAACTAGATGAAAAACTAAGCATATTTCACATATAAATTGTTTTAATCCGATGCATGGTTAATTAGTTAGGATATGCATGAAGTGCAAGGGTGTTTCTGCAAAACTGGCAGCCTCTGGAAATTAGAAAAATCATCCTCTCAGGGAAAAAAAACAACACGGGCCAGATCTGAGGCAAACTGGGCCGGGGAATCTGCTGGTTGCTCACCATGGGCTAGCCCAGTCGATGGAACAGGAGGCCGGGTAGGCCTAGAGCGGTGCTGGGCCTCACAGGCCGATCGAAGCAGGGCAACGCTGGATCCTGTGCGTCGCGTGCGACATTGGCGCTGGTTGGATCGAACGAGGGAGGAGACGCGGTCAACGTGAAGCAAGCAGCAACAGTTCGAGCAGGGAAACAAGGGAGCAGCCGCATGAGGACTTGGCGCGGCGCCTTCCCAGTGGTCTCCGGCGAGGGCACCGGGCGGGGCGACGATTTGGTCGGAGGAAGTGGAGTCCGGCGGGGAGGCGCATGTGAGCTGGGTGACCGGATCCAGGCGTTGGAGGCCAGGACTTGGTCAGCGGCGTGGTCGAGCAGGCGGTCTGCAGGTGCGGGCACCAGAGTCGCGCGGTCAAACGTAGGGGACGGACGCTGCAGAGGAAGCAGGAGCCATCGATGTCGTCTTTGTCGCGTATGCAGGCGCGCAACGGTGAAGGCTTCATCGGGCGTGGAGGACGGAGCTGAACCGAGGCAGAAGAAGGTCCCGGGCGGCCATGGCACTGGTTCACTGTGACAAAGACACGAGACAAGGCAGATGGTCAGGGAAGAGCAGCGTGAGGAGGAAAGGAAAAAGAAGGTGGAGAGGGACGGCGCCATGACCTGGACATCTCACCGGCTCGGAGCGAACGAGAAGCCGGAGACCGGCCAACTCGGGAGGTCGAGGAGGCAGGGGATGGCGCACGGGAGTTGCGGGCGTCCAGATCGGGCACGAGGAGGACGACGTACGGGGACGAGGGGTTGGTCAGGCGGGTCTGTGGTGGTTGGCTCGCTAGGGAAAACGAGAGTGGGAGGATTTTTGGATCGGGAGGGGATCCCGAGGAAGGGGAGACAAGAGGAGTGGCGGCAGCGGAATGAGGAGGATGGGACAAGCTGCCTCAAAATTAGGGTTGGACTAGATTTAGACTAGGGAGTATATATATATATATAAGGAAAGAGGGAGAGCTTAGGGGCTAATCCATCCCTCCGATCGTAATCGGATAGTCGGGGAAAATAGGCTAGGGAGCCCAAATAAGAAAACGAAGACGTTTTGTAGATGTTTGGGGATGATCCGGACACAACGGTGGCGACAGTTCGGGTCGGGTTCGGGACAACTTTCGGACGCGCGCGAGGGGGTGGGGGGGGGCTGCGGGCTGACGAGAGAGGTTAGGTTGGACCTGGCGGTAGGTATTGAGCTGTGTAAACGGTCTCGAGATGAGAGAAGAGAAGAGAGGGAGGCCCGGCGACTGTTTTAGGAGACCGAAAATGTCCGACGTGTGCCCAGCTATAATGCCGCTATAGTTTAAAGGTTGGGCTATCAGATGAACTCCAAATGCGATGAAACTTGACAGGCGGTCTATCTACACTATAACAACACCGCATGCCAACTTTCAACCCAATCGGAGAAAATTTTCTGGCCACTTATAAAATACTATTTCGGACATGCCGCGGGCGAGTGCAAGTGCGTCTGGGCTCAGAACGGACAACGGACGGAACTGGGGGAACCCGGACGGATGCAAGTTTTGAAAACACGATGATGCAATGCGGATGATGACATGGCAAGATGAAACACGCAAGCAAATGACAAGGCAAAACAGCGAATAACTGGAGGACACCTGGCACATCGGTCTCGGGGCGTTACAACACTCACCACTATGAGATGATATCGTCCCGAGATCTAGAATGGCACCAGAGGGACAACGGAAGAGAAAGAGAAGAGGTAAACCTAAGTTGCTTCTTTGAAAAATGAGTGAAACCAAAGAACCTTGAAAAGGTTAAGCCATTTCTAGGAAAGAGTACAACGGAGATGAACGAAGTTGAAAACACTCCGTTAGAAAAGAGGAACAAGGAAGAACAAATTCGGGCAGCACTCCGGTTGAAAAGAGATGCAAGACTTGATAAGGCGAAAAGAACTTGTGCAAAAGGGCACAACACTCTGGTTAAATGGGATATGCGATGAAAAGAATATGAACTTGGCAAAATGAGTTGATGGGACGAAGACAACAACATCACAATGCCTCCGAAAGAAAATAATAGAAGATAGATCATTGGAATAAAAGAATTGAGAAGAAAATGCCACTTCTACCACAACAATTTAGCTTGAAAAGGTGACCTTAGGAGAGCGGTCGAACGGAGTTGTTGGAAAACCAACAACGAAAAGAGTAAACTTGTTGTGGTCTTATGGAAAACATCTCAAAACTATGAGGCGAAATTCTGCCACTAACGGAAACGATAGATTGGATTGATATCAACAAGGAGACGAGAACTTATTTCACTGGGAGGATAAATGAAGAGCTTGGGTCATTTATAAGCACCATAAATAGCAACAATCCTTAGGGAAGGCTTTAGCTGAAACATGACAGAAGATAACTCCAACGAAGAGGTTGATGGATTTAAAATACCTCATTCTTGATAACTTGTGAATCATGAAACACGAAGGAAAATTATCAAAAATGACATAACACCACCTCCAAAGATAAGCGTGAAAGAATTGCACTCCGGATTGCACGAAGAAGAATACTTGAGCTCCTCTGAAAAGAATCTTGATGAACGCTTCGAGAAGGAATTAAATCCTTGATGAACCATCATGTAGAACCTTCATGAAGAACTCCGATAAACAAAAGGATGATCAAATGAAAGGAAGTGAAGTTGGAAACACAATGTGAAACCTTGCGATGATTTAAATTAATATTTGTGATGATATAATTTAGAGAGGTTGGAACTCCGGGAAAAAGAGAAGATGAACAATTGACAACGAGAATTAGTCATTGTGAACAAACTCCAGAGGAGCAAATCCATCATTTGGATGAAGCAAGAATAAGAATTATGTTATGTGTATCCTTCACCAACTCAGATTGATGACAAGTAACGGATTTGGCATACTACTTATTCTCATAGAAAAGATTAAGAGAGATATATAGTGCAAACTTGAGAAGGTCTTCAACGAACCACCGGTGGAATCGAAATGACGAATGAATTGATATGATAAAGAAGGAAGAGAAATCTTGAACGAACCACCGTAAGAATTGAAAACGAACAAAGTAAAGGGGTGAATCAAGATGCAAGAGAACTAAGAGATCGCAAACTAATTAGAGAATACTTGAATGATGCACCGGTAAGATTTGGAGAACAAAAGCTGAAAGCTGAGAATGATTAATATTTGAAAAGATGGCCTTTGGAGAATCAAATTGAAAATAATCTTGAATTGCTCCATATAGGTGAAAAGAATTCTTACAATAAAAAAACAATTATCAGAGGATGGCATCAAGCTAGAATCACGAATCTTTGGGAGAACGGATAAGATTTGGAGGAAAACTCTTCTTCGGTATTCAAATGCAGAGAATGATGATGAGAAACACCACCATAAATTGTTGAGATACTCCGGGATGAAAATTAGAAAGGTTGAACCAACGATGAAAATAATTTGGAAGATCTTAGAGAAGGACATTTGACTGATGGATATTCATTCTTACGTCAAACTTTATAAGATTTGAGAATAGCTCCGAGAAAATAGAAGAGTTAGGTAAGATCCTAGGAAAAGACCTGTGGGTTAGGGCCCACTTAAAAGAACCATCGTTGAAAATATTTAAAGAGAGAGATTGCACTGGTTGAATTAAATGGCTTGAAAGAGATAACCACCTCAAAATAGTTTGAACGGTTTGGAATGAAAATGAGAATCTTCTGAGATATCTTCAGCACTCCGAAACAATTGAATAGTGAGAGGTGAATGATTAAGAGGTGCACCGGCATGCGAAGGTATTTGAAACGAGGAAAAGGACATGATCAACAAAGTTTGAATTGAAACCACCGGAGAAGACAAGAGAACGAAGAATGATGAACTTGTAGAGCATCTTCACAAGAACCACCGAGTAAGAACATTGACGGAAAAGAATGGAGAGGCTTCCCATCAAGAAAATTGATACTTGATTAAGAAATCGTAGTCCTTGAAGAAACAAGGGTGGGAGGGAGGGACAACAAAGACAACTTGGGATGGATGAAACGAACACTGTTGAGAGGACTTGAGTTGATCTTGCGGACGTTGAAAATGAACGGATCCGCTTGAAGAGAAAAACACACCGGTTGAAAAGGATTGACATGGCAATCTCGATAATCAAGAAGGACTAGTATCGACATAGGAATATGAGAACACCCCTTAGGAAAGGTATGGAATCAACATTTGACTTCGAAGCAACTCGAATACCACAACTCAAAACAAAACAAAGGATTGGCTTGTAGAAAAAAGCCGGAACAAACATATGATAGAGATTTCGTCCGAAGTTTTTGTGGTGGGGCCCACACGGGCTCGTTCGTACATCACCATCATGTACAAGGCAGTGCACATGACATACGAAGTGTCCCCGAGTCTGCATAGCCAAGGACTCTTTAAGACACAACGAGACCACTGTAAAACCAACCGTGGATAGGCGGACCACTAGACGTCGAACCCCAATTTCATATCATACATCTATCGGAAAGATATCCTAAGAGCTACTTGAATTCCCACTTATAAACTCCCGAAACTTTCCGGTTATGCAATCAGGTGTTGGGGATACAGGGGAAGCATAATATCTCACCCAAAACTAACAAATTCTACATCCAGCTGTATCCATCCTTCAACACATAACCAAGAAACCTTCGGAAATCATTTACCTCAACCTTCGAAAAGCATCCATTATACGAGTTATGGAAATACTCCCGAACTCCAGCCCTAGTACTGGGTGGCGTCGAGGTTATCTCACCAACAACTGCATAAAAGAGATTTTCGATGTCAGCGAAACTTAGGTATTCCAGAATTGCAACGATAAAATTGTGACGACAACACCTCGGAGCTCAACTCCCCAGGACACTGCCACAACCCCTAAATGTCAGGAGGCACCAAGAACAATGTTCTCATCACAAAACCATCAGAACGATTCCAAGATAACCACGTGATCCTAAATTTTTTTCGTGAAATTTGAGAAGAGAAGAGTTAAAACTCTATGTCAGGATGCCTCACCAGAGCGACGAAGGGACTAAGGAGTAAAAACAATCCTAATCTCCGATATATATAATCCTAAATGACTCAAAACATTTTTCTAGAATCAACAACGCCATCGATTCGATCAAGCAGGGGGCTCCTAAGTCGGGGAAGGCTTTGATACCAACTTGTAACACCCACGATGCGGCTATATCTCCCACGTGTCGGAGCATGACTTAGAGGCATAACCGCATTGTAGGCATGTCACAAGAGGGGTAATCTTTACACATCCCATGTATTGAATAAGAAAGAGGTACAGAGTTGACTTACAATCGCCACTTCACACAATACATGAATATAACAATAGATCAACCAGATGCAATCAAGGTCCGACTACGGAACCAAAATAAAAAAAGACCACCCCTAATGCTAGATCCCTGATCGCCCAAACTGGGCTCCACTACTGATTAACTGTAAATGAAACAACACAATGAAGAAGGTCTTCATCGAGCTCCTCCTTGAGCTCGGTTGCGTCACCTGCACGGTATCGTCGGCACCTGCAACTGGTTTTGGAAGTAATCTATGAGTCACGGGGACTCAGCAATCTCACACCCTCGCGATCAAGACTATTTAAGCTTATGGGTAGGGAAAAGATATGAGGTGGAGCTGCAGCAAGCACTAGCATATATGGTGGCTAACTTACGCAAATGAGAGCGAGAAGAGAAGGAAAAGCACAATGGAGAATCTATGATCAAGAAGTGATCCAAGAATACTTACATTCAAGCATAACTAATCAAGAATACTTACATTCAAGCATAACTCCAACACCGTGTTCACTTCCCGGGCCCCGCCGAGAAGAGACCATCACGACTACACACGCGGTTGATGCATTTCAATTAAGTTAAGTTTCAGGTCTTCTACAACCGGACATTAACAAATTCCCATATGCCCATAACCGCGGGCACAGCTTTCGAAAGATCAAATCCCTGCAGGGGTGTCCCAACTTAGCCCATCACAAGGTCTCACGGTCAACGAAGGATATTCCTTCTCCCAAGAAGACCCGATCAGGCTCGGAATCTCGGTTACAAGACATCTCGACAATGGTAAAACTAAACCAGCAAAGCCACCCGAATGTGCCGACAAATCCCGATAGGAGCTGCACATATCTTGTTCTCAGGGCACACCGGATAAGCAATCCGTACAACTAAAACCAGCCCTTTAGTTTCTCCGAGGTGGCGCTGCAAGGGGCTCTAGTTTGGACCAACACTCAAAGGAGCACTGGCCCGGGGGTTTAAATAAAGATGACCCTTGAGTCTGCAGAACCCAAGGGAAAAAGGCTTAGGTGACAAATGGTAAAACCAAAGTTGGGCCTTGCTGGAGGAGTTTTATTCAAGGCGAAGGGGTTCCCATTATAACCCAACCGTGTAAGGAACGCAAAATCAAGGAACATAACACCGGTATGACGGAAACTAGGGCGGCAAGAGTGGAACAAAACACCAGGCATAAGGCTGAGCCTTCCACCCTTTACCAAATATATAGATGCATTAATATAAATAAGAGATATTGTGATATCCCAACAATATCCATGTTCCAACAAGGAACAAACTCGAACCTTCACCTGCAACTAACAACGCTATAAGAGGGGCTGAGCAAAGCGGTAACATAGCCAAACAACGGTTTGCTAGGAAAGGTGGGTTAGAGGCTCATGGCAATATGGGAGGCAAGGTAAAGCATGTGGTAGGTATCACATCATAGGCATAGCAAAAGAGCGAGCAACTAGCAAGCAAAGATAGAAGTGATTTCGAGGGTATGGTCATCTTGCTTGAGATCCCGCAAGGAAGAAGAACGAGTCCACGAAGAAGACAAATGGACGTAGTCGAACGGATCCTCACAAACGCGACGTTATCGGAACTAACCCGAAGAAGCAACACCAGAAAGAAGCAAACAACAAAGTAAACAACTATCACATAAACATGGTATGATGCACAATCAAGTACGATGAATGTCCGGTTTAATGAAGCATGGCATGGCAAAGTGCCCAAACAATCCTACAAATTAAGTGGAGCTCAATATGCAACGAGTTGCATATTGACGGAACACCACTATTTAGTTCGATCTCGTTTATGAATCCATCAATATTAAATGTTGATTAACATGGCAATGGGGGGGGGGTGAAGCATATGAAAACAACCTAACTAGGCAAGTTTAAATGAGGCCAGAACAACAAACAACAAGTCTAGAAAACCCTCATATGCATATATTGGGTTTGGTACTGTTCTGCCCTAAACCATATTTTATAGTTGTTAAACATGCAAAGTGATGCCACCATGTTAAACTTGGCACTTTTCTACCACATTTACATATAAAATTTGTTAAATTCCGAGTTACGGTTATTTAGTTATGAAATAAATCATTCTAGCATGGCATAGGAGCAAATTTAACCAAACAACATTTTAAACATTTTAAACATGGATGAAAATGACATATTATGAAACTAGATGAAAAACTAAGCATATTTCACATATAAATTGTTTTAATCCGATGCATGGTTAATTAGTTAGGATATGCATGAAGTGCAAGGGTGTTTCTGCAAAACTGGCAGTCTCTGGAAATTAGAAAAATCATCCTCTCAGGGAAAAAAACAACACGGGCCAGATCTGAGGCAAACTGGGCCAGGGAATCTGCTGGTTGCTCACCATGGGCTAGCCCAGTCGATGGAACAGGAGGCCGGGTAGGCCTAGAGCGGTGCTGGGCCTCGCAGGCCGATCGAAGCAGGGCAACGCTGGATCCTGTGCGTCGCGTGCGACATTGGCGCTAGTTGGATCGAACGAGGGAGGAGACGCGGTCAACGCGAAGCAAGCAGCAGCAGTTCGAGCAGGGAAACAAGGGAGCGGCTGCATGAGGACTTGGCGCGGCGCCTTCCCAGTGGTCTCCGGCGAGGGCACCGGGCGGGGCGACGATTTGGTCGGAGGAAGTGGAGTCCGGCGGGGAGGCGCATGTGAGCTGGGCGACCGGATCTAGGCGTTGGAGGCCAGGACTTGGTCGGCGGCGTGGTCGGGCAGGCGGTCTGCAGGTGCGGGCGCCGGAGTCGCGCGGTCAAACGCAGGGGACGGACGCTGCAGAGGAAGCAGGAGCCATCGATGTCGTCTTTGTGGCGTATGCAGGCGCACAGCGGTGCAGGCTTCGTCGGGCGTGGAGGACGGAGCTGAATCGAGGCAGAAGAAGGTCCCGGGCGGCCATGGCACTGGTTCACTGTGACAAAGACACGAGACGAGGCGGATGGTCAGGGAAGAGCAGCGTGAGGAGGAAAGGAAAAAGAAGGTGGAGAGGGACGGCGCCATGACCTGGACATCTCACCGGCTTGGAGCGAACGAGAAGCCGGAGACCGGCCAACTCGGGAGGTTGAGGAGGCAGGGGATGGCGCACGGGAGTTACGGGCGTCCAGATCGGGCACGAGGAGGACGACGTACGGGGACGAGGGGTTGGTCAGGCGGGTCTGTGGTGGTTGGCTCGCTACGGAAAACGAGAGTGGGAGGATTTTTGGATCGGGAGGGGATCCCGAGGAAGGGGAGACAAGAGGAGTGGCGGCGGCGGAATGAGGAGGATGGGACAAGCTGCCTCAAAATTAGGGTTGGA
>NC_057803.1:501522503-501529634 GCF_018294505.1 Triticum aestivum
GGCTGACGAGAGAGGTTAGGTTGGACCTGGCGGTAGGTAGTGAGCTGTGTAAACGGTCTCGAGATGAGAGAAGAGAAGATAGGGAGGCCCGGCGACTGTTTTAGGAGACCGAAAATGTCCGACGTGTGCCCAGCTATAATACCTCTATAGTTTAACGGTTGGGCTATCAGACGAACTCCAAATGCGATGAAACTTGACAGGCGGTCTATCTACACTATAACAACACCGCATGCCAACTTTCAACCCAATCGGAGAACATTTTCCGGCCACTTATAAAATACTATTTCGGACATGCCGCGGGTGCGTGCAAGTGTGTCTGGGCTCAGAACGGACAACGGACGGAAGTGGGGGAACCCGGACGGATGCAAGTTTTGAAAACACGATGATGCAATGTGGATGATGACATGGCAAGATGCAACACGCAAGCAAATGACAAGGCAAAACAGCGAATAACTGGAGGACACCTGGCACATCAGTCTCGGGGCGTTACAACACTCACCGCTATGAGAGGATATCGTCCCGAGATCTAGAATGGCACCAGAGGGACAACGGAAGAGAAAGAGAAGAGGTAAACCTAAGTTGCTTCTTTGAAAAATGAGTGAAACCAAAGAACCTTGAAAAGGTTAAGCCATTTCTAGGAAAGAATACAACGGAGATGAACGAAGTTGAAAACAGTCCGTTAGAAAAGAGGAACAAGGAAGAACAAATTCGGGCAGCACTCCGGTTGAAAAGAGATGCAAGACTTGATAAGGCGAAAAGAACTTGAGCAAAAGGGCACAACACTCTGGTTAAATGGGATATGCGATGAAAAGAATATGAAC
This sequence comes from Triticum aestivum, assembly GCF_018294505.1. Classification (NCBI taxonomy): domain Eukaryota; kingdom Viridiplantae; phylum Streptophyta; class Magnoliopsida; order Poales; family Poaceae; genus Triticum; species Triticum aestivum. Next base: position 501,523,325 of record NC_057803.1, read on the forward strand.
TTGGCAAAATGAGTTGATGGGACGACGACAACAACATCACAATGCCTCCGAAAGAAAATAATAGAAGATAGATCATTGGAATAAAAGAATTGAGAAGAAAATGCCACTTCTACCACATCAATTTAGCTTGAAAAGGTGACCTTAGGAGAGCGGTCGAACGGAGTTGTTGGAAAACCAACAACGAAAAGAGTAAACTTGTTGTGGTCTTATGGAAAACATCTCAAAACTATGAGGTGAAATTATGCCACTAACGGAAACGATAGATTGGATTGATATCAACAAGGAGACGAGAACTTATTTCACTGGGAGGATAAATGAAGAGCTTGGGTCATTTATAAGCACCATAAATAGCAACAATCCTTAGGGAAGGCTTTAGCTGAAACATGACAGAAGATAACTCCAACGAAGAGGTTGATGGATTTAAAATACCTCATTCTTGATAACTTGTGAATCATGAAACACGAAGGAAAATTATCAAAAATGACATAACACCACCTCCAAAGATAAGCGTGAAAGAATTGCACTCCGGATTGCATGAAGAAGAATACTTGAGCTCCTTTGAAAAGAATCTTGATGAACTCTTCGAGAAGGAATTAAATCCTTGATGAACCATCATTTAGAACCTTCATGAAGAACTCCGATAAACAAAAGGATGAACAAATGAAAGGAAGTGAAGTTGGAAACACAATGTGAAACCTTGCGATGATTTAAATGAATCTTTGTGATGATATAATTTAGAGAGGTTGGAACTCCGGGAAAAAGAGAAGATGAACAATTGACAACGAGAATTAGTCATTGTGAACAAACTCCAGAGGAGCAAATCCATCATTTGGATGAAGCAAGAATAAGAATTATGTTATGTGTATCCTTCACCAATTCAGATTGATGACAAGTAACGGATTTGGCATACTACTTATTCTCGTAGAAAATATTAAGAGAGATATATAGCGCAAACTTGAGAAGGTCTTCAACGAACCACCGGTGGAATCGAAATGACGAATGAATTGATATGATAAAGAAGGAAGAGAAATCTTGAACGAACCACCGTAAGAATTGAAAACGAACAAAGTAAAGGGGTGAATCAAGATGCAAGAGAACTAAGAGATCGCGAACTGATTAGAGAATACGTGAATGATGCACCGGTAATATTTGGAGAACAAAAGCTGAAAGCTGAGAATGATTAATATTTGAAAAGATGGCCTTCGGAGAATCAAATTGAAAAGAATCTTGAATTGCTCCGTATAGGTGAAAAGAATTCTTACAATAAAAAAACAATTATCAGAGGATGGCATCAAGCTAGAATCACGAATCTTTGGGAGAACGGATAAGATTTGGAGGAAACCTCTTCTTCGGTCTTCAAATGCAGAGAATGATGATGAGAAACACCACCATGAATTGTTGAGATACTCCGGGATGAAAATTAGAAAGGTTGAACCAACGATGAAAATAATTTGGAAGATCTTAGAGAAGGACATTTGACTGATGGATATTCATTCTTACGTCAAACTTTGTAAGATTTGAGAATAGCTCCGAGAAAATATAAGAGTTAGATAAGATCCTGGGAAAAGACCTGTGGGTTAGGGCCCACTCAAAAGAACCACCGTTGAAAATATTTAAAGAGAGAGATTGCACTGGTTGAATTAAATGGCTTGAAAGAGATAACCACCTCAAAATAGTTTGAACGGTTTGGAATGAAAACGAGAATCTTCTGAGATATCTTCAGCACTCTGGAACAATTGAATAGTGAGAGGTGAATGATTAAGAGGTGCACCGGCATGCGAAGGTATTTGAAACGAGGAAAAGGATATGATCAACAAAGTTTGAATTGAAACCACCGGAGAAGACAAGAGAATGAAGAATGATGAACTTGTAGAGCATCTTCACGAGAACCACCGAGTAAGAACATTGACGGAAAAGAATGGAGAGGCTTCCCATCAAGAAAATTGATACTTGATTAAGAAATCGTAGTCCTTGAAGAAACAAGGGTGGGAGGGAGGGACAACAAAGACAACTTGGGATGGATGAAACGAACACCGTTGAGAGGACTTGAGTTGATCTTGCGGACGTTGAAAATGAACGGATCCGCTTGAAGAGAAAAACACACCGGTTGAAAAGGATTGACATGGCAATCTCGATAATCAAGAAGGACTAGTATCCACATAGGAATATGAGAACACCCCTTAGGAAAGGTATGGAATCAACATTTGACTTCGAAGCAACTCGAATACCACAACTCAAAACAAAACAAAGGATTGGCTTGTAGAAAAAAGCCGGAACAAACATATGATAGAGATTTCGTCTGAAGTTTTTGTGGTGGGGCCCACACGGGCTCGTTCGTACATCACCATCATGTACAAGGCAGTGCACATGACATACAAAGTGTCCCCGAGTCTACATAGCCAAGGACTCTTTAAGACACAACGAGACCACTGTAAAACCAACCGTGGATAGGCGGACCACTAGACGTCGAACCCCAATTTCATATCATACATCTATCGGAAAGATATCCTAAGAGCTACTTGAATTTCCACTTATAAACTCCCGAAACTTTCCGGTTATGCAATCAGGTGTTGGGGATATAGGGGAAGCATAATATCTCACCCAAAACTAACAAATCCTACATCCAGCTGTATCCATCCTTCAACACATAACCAAGAAACCTTCGGAAATCATTTACCTCAACCTTTGAAAAGCATCCATTATACGAGTTATGGAAATACTCCCGAACTCCAGCCCTAGTACTGGGTGGCGTCGAGGTTATCTCACCAACAACTGCATAAAAGAGATTTTCGATGTCGGCGAAACTCAGGTATTCCAGAATTGCAACGATAAAATTGTGACGACAACACCTCGGAGCTCAACTCCCCAGGACACTGCCACAACCCCTAAATGTCAGGAGGCACCAAGAACAATGTTCTCGTCACAAAACCATCAGAACGATTCCAAGATAACCGCGTGATCCTAATTTTTTTTTGCGAAATTTGAGAAGAGAAGAGTTAAAACTCTACGTCAGGATGCCTCACCAGAGCGACGAAGGGACTAAGGAGTAAAAAGAATCCTAATCTCCGATATATATAATCCTAAATGACTCAAAACATTTTTCTAGAATCAACAACGTCATCGATTCGATCAAGCAGGGGGCTCCTAAGTCGGGGAAGGCTTTGATACCAACTTGTAACACCCACGATGCGGCTATATCTCCCACGTGTCGGAGCATGACTTAGAGGCATAACCGCATTGTAGGCATGTCACAAGAGGGGTAATCTTTACACATCCCATGTATTGAATAAGAAAGAGGTACAAAGTTAACTTACAATCGCCACTTCACACAATACATGAATATAACAATAGATCAACCAAATACAATCAAGGTCCGACTACGAAACCAAAATAAAAAAAGACCACCCCTAATGCTAGATCCCTGATCGCCCCAACTGGGCTCCACTACTGATCAACTGGAAATGAAACAACACAACGAAGAAGGTCTTCATTGAGCTCCTCCTTGAGCTCGGTTGCGTCACCTGCATGGTATCGTCGGCACCTGCAACTGGTTTTGGAAGTAATCTATGAGTCTTGGGGACTCAGCAATCTCACACCCTCGCGATCAAGACTATTTAAGCTTATGGGTAGGGAAAAGATATGAGGTGGAGCTGCAGCAAGCACTAGCATATATGGTGGCTAACTTACGCAAATGAGAGCGAGAAGAGAAGGAAAAGCACAGTGGAGAATCTATGATCAAGAAGTGATCCAAGAATACTTACGTTCAAGCATAACTCCAACACCGTGTTCACTTCCCGGGCCCCGCCGAGAAGAGACCATCACAGCTACACACGCGGTTGATGCATTTCAATTAAGTTAAGTTTTAGGTTTTCTACAACCGGACATTAACAAATTCCCATCTGCCCATAACCGCGGGCACAACTTTCGAAAGATCAAATCCCTGCAGGGGTGTCCCAACTTAGCCCATCACAAGGTCTTACGGTCAACGAAGGATATTCCTTCTCCCAAGAAGACCCGATCAGGCTCAGAATCCCGGTTACAAGACATCTCGACAATGGTAAAACTAAACCAGCAAAGCCACCCGAATGTGCCGACAAATCCCGATAGGAGCTGCACATATCTTGTTCTCAGGGCACACCGGATAAGCAATCCGTACAACTAAAACCAGCCCTTTAGTTTCTCCGAGGTGGCGCTGCAAGGGGCTCTAGTTTGGACCAACACGCAAAGGAGCAGTGGCCCGGGGGTTTAAATAAAGATGACCCTTGAGTCTGCAGAACCCAAGGGAAAAAGGCTTAGGTGGCAAATGGTAAAACCAAAGTTGGGCCTTGCTGGAGGAGTTTTATTCAAGGCGAAGGGGTTCCCATTATAACCCAACCGTGTAAGGAACGCAAAATCAAGGAACATAACACCGGTATGACGGAAACTAGGGCGGCAAGAGTGGAACAAAACACCAGGCATAAGGCTGAGCCTTCCACCCTTTACCAAATATATAGATGCATTAATATAAATAAGAGATATTGTGATATCCCAACAATATCCATGTTCCAACAAGGAACAAACTCAAACCTTCACCTGCAACTAACAACGCTATAAGAGGGGCTGAGCAAAGCGGTAACATAGCCAAACAACGGTTTGCTAGGAAAGGTGGGTTAGAGGCTCATGGCAATATGGGAGGCAAGGTAAAGCATGTGGTAGGTATCGCAGCATAGGCATAGCAAAAGAGCGAGCAACTAGCAAGCAAAGATAGAAGTGATTTCGAGGGTATGGTCATCTTGCCTGAGATCCCGCAAGGAAGAAGAACGAGTCCACGAAGAAGACAAACGGACGTAGTCGAACGGATCCTCACAAACGCGACGTTATCGGAACTAACCCGAAGAAGCAACACCAGAAAGAAGCAAACAACAAAGTAAACAACTATCACATAAACATGGTATGATGCACAATCAAGTATGATGCATGTCCAGTTTAATGAAGCATGGCATGGCAAAGTGCCCAAACAATCCTACAAATTAAGTGGAGCTCAATATGCAACGAGTTGCATATTGACGGAACACCACATTCAAGTTATTTAGTTCGATCTCGTTTATGTATCCATCAATATTAAATGTTGATTAACATGGCAATGGGGGGGGTGAAGCATATGAAAACAACCTAACTAGGCAAGTTTAAATGAGGCCGGAACAACAAACAACAAGTCTAGAAAACCTTCATATGCATATATTGGGTTTGGTACTGTTCTGCCCTAAACCATATTTTATAGTTGTTAAACATGCAAAGTGATGCCACCATGTTAAACTTGGCACTTTTCTACCCCATTTACATATAAAATTTGTTAAATTCTGAGTTACGGTTATTTAGTTATGAAATAAATCATTTTAGCATGGCATAGGAGCAAATTTAACCAAACAACATTTTAAACATTTTAAACATGGATGAAAATGACATATTATGAAACTAGATGAAAAACTAAGCATATTTCACATATAAATTGTTTTAATCCGATGTATGGTTAATTAGTTAGGATATGCATGAAGTGCAAGGGTGTTTCTGCAAAACTGGCAGTCTCTGGAAATTAGAAAAATCATCCTCTCAGGGAAAAAAACACGGGCTAGATCTGAGGCAAACTGGACCGGGGAATCTGCTGGTTGCTCACCATGGGCTAGCCCAGTCGATGGAACAGGAGGCCGGGTAGGCCTAGAGCGGTGCTGGGCCTCGCAGGTCGATCGAAGCAGGGCAACGCTGGATCCTGTGCGTCGCGTGCGACATTGGCGCTGGTTGGATCGAACGAGGGAGGAGACACGGTCAACGTGAAGCAAGCAGCAGCAGTTCGAGCAGGGAAACAAGGGAGCGGCCGCATGAGGACTTGGTGCGGCGCCTTCCCAGTGGTCTCCGGCGAGGGCACTGGGCGGGGCGACGATTTGGTCGGAGGAAGTGGAGTCCGGCGAGGAGGCGCATGTGAGCTGGGCGACCGGATCCAGGCGTTGGAGGCCAGGACTTGGTCGGCGGCGTGGTCGGGCAGGCGGTCTGCAGGTGCGGGCGCCGGAGTCGCGCGGTCAAACATAGGGGACGGACGCTGCAGAGGAAGCTGTTGGGGAACGTAGCAGAAATTCAAAATTTTCCTACGTGTCACCAAGATCTATCTATGGAGAGACTAGCAATGAGGGGAAGGAGAGTGCATCTACATACCCTTGTAGATCGCTAAGCGGAAGCGTTCAAGTGAACGGGGTTGATGGAGTCGTACTCGTCGTGATTCAAATCACCGATGATCAAGTGCCGAACGCACGGCACCTCCGCGTTCAACACACATACA